>NC_038254.2:18430886-18733059 GCF_000004515.6 Glycine max
TATAATATTTATATTTTTTTATTGACTCGATATAAGTGATATAATTTGGTGAGCCTATTAGATTATTATCAGAAAATTGATATGGGCTTAATGAGCGAAAACCAATTTGGTCCAATGGGGGATAATGAAGATCCTAATAGGTTTAAAACTTGAGGTACGGTTATGGTCTCGAATACACAAATCAAAAAATAGTTTCTCCCGTCTCCATTTGAAGAGAAAAAGAAAGTTCCATAAAGAATAAGGAGATTTGGTTGAGAAAGATCTTTAAATCAATTGTTTGTGATTGTTCTCTAGATTCTGCTGCGTTTGTTTAATCAATCATTATGGATCAATGTATTCATAAAACTCTTCTTGATAATTTAATATAATGTGTTCCTGGTGGTTATTGATATTTTATATGGATCTCCTAAAATTCCAACGACTAGTATCAGAGCCACCATTACTGTTAGATTATTGGGATTTAAAGTTGTTTGATTCTTATTATACCTTAATTGCTTTGTGTCATACTCTAATTTCGTCCGGGGACCTTCATTTGCTAACATTTTGATTCTTCCTAGCCGAATTGAGCTGCTTAACCCCAGTTGTCGCACAATCCGTAAGGTTTTTTGACGTTTCGAAAAAGAATGCGGAAAATACTCAAAAGAGAGGGCAAAAGGATCATTTTTACACTTTTTCAGACCCCTGACTCGCCTAGGCCACCAAAATAACTTCATTGTGAAGTAACCAGCTTCGCCCAGGTGAGCAAGGTTGCTTCAGAATGAAGTAACAGCTTGCCTGGGCGAGCTACCTTCACCCTAAATGTCTTGTTTTGCTATAAATAGGCATGAAGGGAGGCTGGGAAAGAGGTTCTAAGATCCAGAGGTCTAGAATTGAGGAGAAAGAAGAGAAAAGAAGAGAAAAAGAAGCTAAAATGTCGCTGAATTGCGACTGTAATCGATTTCTACATCATTCTCCGGTTGTTCTTCGTTCTTCGTCCGGTTAGTTTTTTATTTTTAAGTTTTGAATTCACTCTATGGACCCTTAGGGGCCTTCTTATTGTTTTATGCATCTTCATCTCCTTCTCCTATCATCGGTAATCGTTTTTCTTTAGTAAAGTAAGTTTTAACCGATCGTTAGTACCGCAATTTATCTTTAAGGGATTAAAGGTTAATAAACAAAAAAACCAAAATAAAACCAATTCATAAACTTCTTCATTTCATCAAAAATCAAGAGATCGTTTCAAGGTCCAACGCCTTAACGATTCTCTCTGCTTTTCAAACTTGAGAAGATCATTTCAAGGTCCAACACCTTAATGATTCTCTCTGCTTTTCAAAAGTTTAAAACATCGTTTCGAGGTCCAATGCCTTAAATGACTTTTGTTCGCAATTAAAATCAATCTTTCAAAATAGATAAAATCAATGCAACACACAAAATTTTAGACTTAAAGAACTACGTAGGTCTGATTTCCTCATCGCACCTGAGGATACATAGGAGCAAAGGCAACACCCTTGTTGACTCCAAAAAAATAATAAACATAAAAAGGGAAATACATAAAAAAATATAAAAAGGGAAAATACACAATTTTGAAATCATGTTTTGCACACTCGATTAAAGGTTGTCGTCCCTTGTGCCAGGCGCGTGGGGTGCTAATACCTTCCCCGTGCGTAAACAGCTCTCGAACCCTCATTTTCAAAATCCACAGACCTTCGTCTTTTTGGTTTTTCTAGCGTTTTCCTCAAATAAACGTTGGTGGCAACTCCGTTCGTTTTCTCTCTTGGAAACAAACGTCTTTGGCCTATCTATTTTGGCCTTTTTGCGTCCCCCGCTGAAGGGTAGGTTGCAGCACTTTGGTTATATGAACCTTATTTTTTTTGTTTGAACAACACGTATTAATTGTTCGTAAATTTAGATATTTCCATATTGGATATTTGGTTTGAATTCGAGTGTTTTTTTCGGCATCATATTTAGGTTTATACACAGCTTCTTCTGCTTATGTTAAATGTGATTATATATTGTTGTATATTGGAGGAAGCCCTACGAAAGTCGTTTTTCTTTAAGATTTTTGAAAGAAAACTCATTACGGTGGATACAAACACATATTGTACCTTTACACTTTTATCTTTTTCCTTTTCGGCATACGGCTGCATCACAATTACATGAATTGTTTTTTATTATTGTAAAGTCTGGGAATTACTAAAACAAGAAAGTATACATAAAGATGCCATAAACTTCTTTAGTTATGGATTATTGCATTGGATTTCAATTTTTTTTGGCATTATTGGTTAATTGATATAGATTATTAGTGATGCTAGAATAAATTTGTGATAGTGCTATTTACAGATGTAATATTTACTTGTTGTGTTTTAAGTATAAATCAATGATAGTGCTAAATATAATAAAAAGATATGGTATTTACTTGTCGTAATTAATGTTTTATATTTTTTTTGCTATCTTCATTGGGTGTAAATTTACCCGTAACATATCATTCCCATTTATTTGCATGTCTAATAATTTTTTAATTAAATTGATTGACACGATATATTATCAAAGTAATTCCTATTGTGAAAATTGATTTGTTTAAAATGACATAGATTTTTGTATGAAATTATTTATGCAAATTGTGTTTGGTCCAAAGGAAGACCCAATTTGGCTAAATAATATTGTACATGTGATGATAAATGTATGAAATTATAATGTGTTTTCATGTGAATAATAGTCGGTCCAAAGAAAAACTATTATTTGATAAAATTTATTGTCAATATTTGATCATTGCGTTGAGAGTACCTATTACAAATTAATTTCTCTGTCCAAAGACTAGGAATGTTGTGTTAGGTATCTTGTGAAGGTTATGTTCTGCAAAATGTTTACATGTCTACTTGGCATCACCAAAAGCACTTAAGTTAAAGCTTGGTGAAGACCTGCTCGTGTGTTTAGTTTCAATCACTTTTTGCACACTTTGGGCAATTCAAAGTGAGCTATAAAACCCAAAAACACGGTCCCTTAATGAGCTTATATCTCATTGCGTGCAAGAGGAAGAGAGGATGCAAAAAGACAAATCTAAAAGTCCTCATCTAAGCTCCACCTCTTAGAATAAGAAAATAAAAGAAAACTAAGGGTGATGTAGAAGGGTCTTCTAAAAAAAGATGAATAATTTATTTGCTACTACTATTGCAAGAATTGGAGACATGAAGAAAGAGTGTCCAAAGTGCGCTACATGGCGTGTAAAGACAGGTAAATCTTTTGCTCTTGTTTGTTCTAAAGTTAATTTATCTTTTGTACCTAAATATACTTGGTGGGTGAATTTTGATGCTACTACTCACATAAGTGTGACCATGCAGGGTTGCCTGTGGAGCCAATTGCCAAATGATGATGAAAGATTCATATTTATGGGCGACGAAAAAAAGGTTGTGGTGGAGGCTATATGAACTTTTGGAATACAATTGAAAATTGGATTTTATTTGGATTTATTTGAGACTTTTGTTGTACCGTCTTTTAGACGGAATTTGATTTCAATTTCTAGTTTGGACAAATTTGATTCTTCTTGTTCATTTGGAAATAATAAAGTTAGTCTCTACCAAAATTCAAATTTGATTGGTTCCAGTTCTTTAATTGATAATCTATATACGCTAGATGTTATTTGTTCCTATAATGAAGTACGACAAAAAAACTCACATGGTATAGAACGAAAATTAAATTAGAATTCAGCCACCTTATAGCGCAAACGCTTAGGTCATATCTCTAAACAGAGAATTCAGAGACTTGTGTCAGATGAAATTGTTGAACCTTTAGATCTATCAAACTTTGAATTTTATGTTGAATGCATAAAGGGAAAATGAACAAACATGAGGAAATTAGGTATCGAAAGAGCTAAAAATGTCTTGGAACTAGTACATACGAACATTTGTGGTCCTTTTCCAACACCTTCTTGGAATGGACAACAATATTTTATCTCGTTCGTAGATGACTACTCTAGATATGGTTACCTATATTTGATACATGAGAAGTCTCAATCCCTAGATGTTTTTAAGAGTTTCAAGGCTGAAGTTGAAGTTCAACTTGGAAAGAAAATTAAGGCTATCAAATCTGACCGTGGTAGTAAGTACTATGGCAGATATGATAGATCAGGAGAACAATGTCCAAGACCTTTTGTGCTTTTTCTCAAAGAGTATGGAATTGTTCTGTAATACACTATGCTAGACAAACCTAGCATGAATGGTGTAGCAAAATGACAAAACCAAACTCTTAAGGATATGGTGATAAGTAAGGTTAGTCATTCTTCTTTGCCAGAGTAGCTTTGGGGAAAAGCCTTAAAGACCACAACTTACATCCTTAATAGGGTGCCAAGTAAAGCAGTTAACAAAACCCCTTATGAACTTTGGACTGGCAAAAAGCCAAGCATTAAACACTTGCATATTTGGTTGGGGTTTTCCGACTAAGGCACGACCTTATAGGCCGCACGAAAGAAAGTTGGATTCAAGAATAATTAGCTGTTATTTTGTTGGCTATGTTGAACGCTCTTAGGGTTATAAGTTTTACAATCTCACTTTAAGATCTTTTTTTGAAACAGGAAATATGAGATTTCTTGAGGAAGTTGAGTTTGGAAAGGAAAAGAACATAAGAAATGTTTTCTTTGAGGAAGAACCAATTATTGATAGTGCTCAAGTCCTCATAGCTATTATTGTTCAAAAAACAACTCTAGTAATAGAAAAAAATATTCCAATTATCGTTGATGCCATTGTTCAAGAACAAAACAACGATGAGGTTCTCCCTTAAATACCTATACAACAACCTCAAGAAGTGTCATTAAGGAGATCTGTTAGAGAGAAGAGAGGTTCCATCCCAGATGATTATATTACCTTTCTCCAAGAACATGAGGATGACATTGGTTTAACAGAGGATGATCCAATCAACTTCTGCCAAGCTATGCGTAGTTCTAACTCTCAAAATTGGATTGATGCCATGAAGGATGAGATCAAATCTATGCAAGATAATGATGTTTGGAATCTTGTCGAATTGCATAAAGGTATGAAACCTATTGGATGCAAATGGATATTTGAAACCAAAAGGGATTCAAAGGGAAATGTTGAGAGATATAAGGCCTGTCTAGTTGCTAAAAGTTTTACCCAAAAGGAAGACATTGACTATAAAGAAACATTTTCTCTAGTATCTTCAAAGGATTCTTTTAGAACAATAATGGCACTAGTAGCTCATTATGATTTAGAGCTACATTAGATGGATGTTAAGACTGCATTTCTAAATGGTGACATTGAAGAAATGATTTATATGGTGCAACCAGAAAACTTTGTATCATGTGACTCAAAGTCTATGGTTTGCAAACTAAACAAATCCATCTATGGTTTGAAACATGCTTCCCGTCAATGGTATTACAAGTTCCATCAAGTTATTACCTCAAATGGTTTTGAGGAAAATGCAGTTGATGGTTGTGTATACCACAAGTTCAGTGGTAGTAAATACTTATTCTTGGTATTATATGTCGATGATATATTGTTTGCTAGCAGAAATATAGGCTTTTTACAAGAGACTAAAAATTTTCTGACGAAAATTTTTGTAATGAAAGATCTTGGGGAAGCCTCTTTTGTGTTAGGTATTAAAATACCAAGAGATCGCTCTCAAGGTATCCTAACCTTGTCATAAGAGAATTATATCGATGATGTCCTAGATAAATTTGGTATGAAAGATAGTAAAACAGGAGAATACCCCGATAGCCAAAGGAGAAAAATTTAGTCGCAAACAATGCCCCAATAATGACCTTGAAAGAACAATGATGTGAAAGATTCCTTATGCGATAGTAGTAGGAAGTCTAATGTATGCTCAAGTTTGCACTCGTCCTAATATAGCATTTGTGGTAGGAGTTCTAGACAAATATTTGAGTAATCCTAGAATGCAACATTAGAAAGCAGTAAAATGTGTGATGCGTTACTTGAAGAGAACATAAGGATACATGCTCATTTATCAGAAGTCTGAGAATTTGGAGATCATTGGGTACTCAAACTTTGATTTTGTTGGATGTCAAGACAGCAAATGTTCCACATCTGAATACATATTTATGTTGGTTGGAGGAGCTATCTCTTGGAAGTCTGCTAAACAGACTCTCGTAGGTTCTTCGACCATGGTCAGTGAGTTCATTTCTTGTTTTAAGGCATCCAACCGTGGGATATGGCTGAGAAATTTTGTCACTGGTTTGTGCGTGGTTGATGGCATTGAAAGACCATTGAGGAATTATCATGATAATAAATCAGCAGTTCAATACTCCAACAACAGTAGGAGTACAACAAAGTTAAAATTCATTGACATCAAGTTTCTGGTTGTTAAGGAAAAAGTTCAAAATAAGCAATCCATAAAACACATAGGGACTGATTCCATACTAGCTAACCCACTTACTAAAGGTTTGGTACCTAAAGTTTTTCATGAGCACACTGTTCATATGGGTGTAATTCCTAATAGTACCTTAGTTTAGTGGGAGTCTCATTTGTGTTTTATATCCTATGCTTTTCTTATATTTGTATTCTTTGGATTTTCTACAGAAATAAAGTTGAAGTTTATCATTTCATTCTGAGTTTGTTTTGTTTGTAATATTTATGTTGTGTTTGGATTGATATCTATAAAGAATAAAGTTTGGACTAGTTGAAAATGAACATGAATAAGATCACATTGCATGTTATTTTCATGCCACTTATTCATATTTGATCTATGTCATCAAGTATAAGTGACAACGGTGATCATTGTGGCTTAGTCACGTTAGACTGTGATGAAAACCACAGTGGTTCTTTGTTGTTATATAAGATGGACCACATTGTTTAAGGGAAGTCTAAAAGTAATAGCATATGGTTGTGCACCTAAAGACTTTTGTAGTATAAATGACTAAAATTAATATGAAGTCCAAGTAGGAGATTGTTAGGAATTTTATAATTCCTAATTAATTAATTAATGTGGGCTACATATTATATTATAACATTTATATTAGTTATTTACATTTTTTTACCGGCTCAATATAAGTGATCTAATTTGGTGAGCCTATTAGATTATCAACAAAAAATTGATATGGACTTAATGAACGGAAACCAATTTGCCTCATTATGGAATAATGAGAATCCTAATAGGTTTAAAACTTGAGGCACAGTTATGGTCTCCAATACACCAAATCAAGAAATAGTTTCTCCTCTCCCCATCTGAAGAGAAAATGAATGTCCCATAAGGAATAAGAATATTTGGTTGAGGAAGGTGATTAAACCAATTGTTCGTGACTATTCTCCAGATTTCGCTGTATTTGTTTGATTAATCATTATGGATCTAGATATTTCTGAAACTCTTCTTGATAATCTAACCTAATGTGTTCCTAATGGTTATTGGTATTTTATAAAGATCCCCTAAAATTCTAATATAAGAAGTTGTCAGAGAGGTTATTTTACTTTTTTAGCTGCATATGAATTTGCTTGACAAGGGTGCTATCACAAATACTCTGCCACTCGACCCCCTCCCCTCCCAAAAAAAGAAGTTTAAATACTATATTTCCAATGTTTTATACTTCTAATTTGAAATCCCCCTAGGGCTATTGCCAAAACAATATATGTAAGTAGGGGATAACTCACCTTATAAATCGATTTTACAAGCTTAAATTAGGTCGAAAATTATATTCTAAGATGATATTACATCTATTATAAGATCTACCATTTAGGAAAAGCCTTTGACAGAAATCAAAGGTTATAAAAGTTTTCATTAGTTGATAGAGTAACTTATTTTTATAGTAAGAGTGTATAAAAAATTAAACTCTTATCATTAATCCAATACATGCTACCTAGCTTATATAATGCTTGTTTACTTTTGCATTGCATTGATGTCGATCCCCATCCTTTGGAAGCATTTATTGTAAACTTTGGGTGGTTTGACATGATTTTGGTGTCGAATATATGGTCCCAATAAGTCGTTCCAAACATGCTAATAGTAGCCCTTGTTTCCATCATTATCAACTTGGGAAACTGATAAATACGTCACCACAAACCAGATTCCTCCGGCAATAATAGCTATAGGATAAAGTTTTGATGGTACGAGAAATGCAAGCGCACAAAATTTTTGTTCAAACACAGCCAACCAACATAGGACATTGGAGCTAATTAATGTCATTTAGGTATACAACAGGTGAAATCATGAAACAAGTACATAGAAAAAAGTAATAGGACGGTGATAATGCTTATGGTGGTCCCGTTACCATGCCTGGCATGCTTGGCTCGTCACTGTCATTCATATTGAACCAGAACAACCACAATACAGACTATACCAAACAACCAATTAACAAGGTAAATTTAATTTATTCTTATAAGATAAATGCTGTTACATTAATTACGACACTGCAAGCTGATTAGATCTCTACCTTATAAACTACAACTTATAGGATAAATGATCGAAAGGTCTCAATATGCCATTCTGACTGGTTTAAAGGCGGTTCCGTTCTGTCCATTAGAAAATTTAGCGGTTTCAATATTTATTTTCAATGGATTCTTGTTTACTTATTTCTTATAGTCTCTTTTCATATCTACCTATTAGGAGCAAAAAAAGATAGAAGCGAATTCTTTATTTTTTTTAGGAAAGAAAAGTAAATTCTTAATGTACTTTGCATTAGAGGTTTTTTTATCGATAAATGTAATTTTGTTAAAAGTAAAGGTCAAATGTGTGACCTTTTCTCATCTTCCCTTATCTCTTAACCATTGAATACCTTCTCCGTCAACAAGAATTGTAATGAGCATTTTTTGGCTGAAAGGATTGGGGCAACACCCCTTAAACCCAAGAAATCTATTAAATGTCACTATTGGGTAATTATCACTACCGTGTCCGTGTGTTTGAAAGGGAATATTTAATAAGGTAATTCATTTTTTTACGGAATTTAAATTGCTTCAGATATCTTATTTGGATAGGATATTTGAAAAGAAATTTAAATTGTGCATGGTATTTTTATAGGATGTTTTAATCAGTTAAAATGTTAGAATTTCAAATTCTCTCAAAATCAAATGAATTTCAATTTCGTTTTCTAAGAAATTGCTCAAGTCTCTTGCGATTTATGCCTCCATAATCTTGCAACTCTAACTTGACACTCCACCCACAACCTTCGTGAGCTTCACTCTGCTTTCTCTCATGGTGGTTCAAAGCATGCTTTCTCACTCGTGCAGTGTTTTTGTGAATTTCAATCACATTACAATCCCTTCCACGGAAGTGCCTCTTTCTCCAATGGTGACAGAGAACCATCTTTATGTTCGACAAAAATCTTTATCGGCAAATGAACACTAGTGGCACAGTCGTCATCGGAGAAGAGAAGATCCTGGTTGAAATTGAAAAAAATGGATGAACCTGGTTGTGGTTGAACGCGGCAGCGGCGGAGATGTTCATTGAAGTTCATGAGCACAAAACCAAACTTTTCTTGTTCCTTCTCATCTACCTCATCTTTGTTAGGCTTCTTTTTGTTTTCTCTTTCAACGTTTGACCATGAAATCTTGTGTGCATCATTTGCTTTTTGAGATGTGTTCTTGCAGGAACAAAATTGAAAGGATGATATTGTTTTTCTAATTGTTTAATATTATCTAATATAAAATTAACTTTTTAAATTATTAGATGATTAAATATTGGTTAATGTTTATTTTTAGTAAAGTTAAAGTCAAAATTTAATTTGTAAAACACGTTTAAAAATAAAATTTTACATTAAGTAGAAATTGTATTATTCAATCCAAACAATAAAACTCAAATACAATAAACCAAGAATATTTTTTAGTCAACGCTGGATAACAAGGACTATTTTTTCGGTTGATGTTAGTCGAAAAATATCATCAATCGACATCTATTAAAAAACCTGAATAGCGCTAGTAGAAAATAGTTCTGATCAATATCGGCTTAAAAATATTCACAACATACTTTGACAAAATAAATCCTAATCGATGTCAGCCAAAAATAGCACTGATTGGTGTTGACCTAAAAATATCCCTGACTTTGGTTGATTTTAAAAACCCTAATCAAAATTATTAATATTTATATTTGAAAATTACTAAATACTTAAAATTATTTTTTAATTAAATATTTTAAAATTAGATCATATTTATTTTCTATAAAATTTAATATTAAATTTTCATCTATTTAAAATATAAAATGAAATTTTGCATATGAAAGAAATTGAATTGTCTTATCTAAACAACAAAATTTAAAAGTAAAAAAATTTGAATTGATTTATTCAAATAAAAAATTTAAAAAATGAAAAATAAAATAAAATCTAAGCAACTCAAATTTCATAAAATTTTAAAATTCCTCATTCAAACACTAAGGGAACCATTCCAAACTTGAGTTGTGTCAAACACTTTACAATTAGTTGGAAGAGACACACCAAATTAAGTTAGCAAAACTTTCTGCCATCCTATTCACCCATCTCATAACATGCACAAAACTACAACGATGAAAGTTGCTTCTCATCCTTTTAATTTTGTCCACCATGTAAAAACACTGATGAATTCGAACAACCCTACGTGATAAGCAAAATTGCTGAGAGAGAATCAACTTTGAATAATGCTATCAATAGCTCTTCAACCATGCAAAGCCCAAAAATGATATATAGGCCAAAGCGCTACATGAACGATAGAACAATGACCAATGCGACGTGAGAAACCCTTAATGAAACCGCCTTGATTTTTTCATTTTGAACATGATCCCGACACAATTGAGTCAAATGAGATAATTTGGGGCGACCTCTAGAAAATTGAATAGGTTTCCACAGCAAGATTAATCAACTGAAATAATCTTCGAATGCACAAAATAAAAATATAAGGCAAGATACGATCACTTAGTCTCACCCCTCTTGTTGGTTGAAAAGAACCAAGCACTTCTGCATTCCACAAAACTTGCTTATGAGAAGAAGAAATACGACATTGCACCCACTTCAATCACTTCAATCTTGGAAAATTGATATCATATCGTTCAAGGTGTCGATGATAAATTACCATAAGCTTTTTCCAAATCAATTTTAATTGCCATCCAACCACTTTTGTCTTTCTTCTTCATATAGTGTACACAACCTGCTGAGCAATAATAATATTATCCCCAGTGTTGCGTTAGGGATAAAATTGCTCTGGCACGAATTAGCCAACTCTTTCATCACTCTCCTAAGTCTCGTCGTAATAATCTTTGTAATTATCTTATAGGATACATTATAAAGACTAATATGACAAAAATGTTTCATAGACGTAACCGGTTACACCTTTGAAATAAGAGCTACAAGAGTTTCACTGATCATCTTCACTTTTAGTGGCTCATCAAAAATATCTTTTATGAGATCGCAAAGAGAATCTCCCACAATGGTCCACTGGATCGGATCTTGTAAAAAATTGACTGTAGGCTTCTGCACTGGGAGCTTTAAAATTTCTCATAGCAAATAAAGCCTTGTGAATTTCCTCCGTAGTCACATCCAATTTTAAAAGTCTCCAATTGGCTATCAGCTAACTTTGGTAATGCTACTTGAAGACAAAAAGGATAAAAATGGGAATCATCAATAAAAAGATTACAAAAGTAACCCAATACTAACCTCTCTACTTCATCCTTCTCTATAACTCAATTTCCATTATCATCCTGAATAGCTTTTTGGAAGTGTTCTTCCTTCTTTTGATCGCAGCACTCCATGAAACTAGCAAGTGTTTCGATCACCAAAAGAGAGACACTTCGTCCGAGACCTTTGGAACCAAAGTAGATCCTCTTGTTTGAGCACCTCTTGATACTCTAGCCAAATCTCTTTCTACCGTGCTTCTAGATGATCTAATAACTGGCAAGTGATGTCTCGGGAAATAAAATCAATGCTTTAAATGAGTTTTTGCTTGAGCTGGAAGATGTCCCCTAAAACATTTTTATTCCACTTTCGCAATTCATTTTAGAGCTCGCGCACCCTAACATTCCAATCGACATTTCTTTACCAATTTGTTTTTCAAGAAAGGACCAAACTCCTTATATGTCATCCAAGTAGCTACAAATTTGAAAGGCCTCCTATTTTCATTCACATATGGTGTGCTTGACATTCTAATCAACACTGTCCTATGGTCAGACTTGAAAAATGACAAAAGAACTAGCACACTTGGAAAATAGATACGCTAATCAATATTAATAAGGGCATGTTTGAGTCTTTATAATTAACAATTCACCCATCTTTCAGGTAAAAGCAGGACCCTAGAAACCAGCATCAACTAGATCACACTCTTGTATCATTCTTTGGAAATCTTGTGCACCCCTCCAAGAAGGATTAGTAGAAACTCCACTAGGATCATGAGAGTTGAGAATAGTGTTAAAATCACCCACTATCGCCCAAGCCTCATTTGTCATTTCTACAGTATTACACAAAGATTTTTGTTTCTGATAGCTGGGACTACCATAAACCACTGTGAGAAACCGTATATTTAGCTTGCTTTGTCTACCCCACCCTCAAATAAACAAGTTGCTCATCACTGTTGATAATCTCAACGTGCATGACAGAATTATGACCTCCACAGGCACCATATACCCCTAGAAAGACCTCGAGCATCAACTATAAACTTACAATGAAAGTCCAATTCATTTTGAAAAAATATAGGCTGCGCTGCTGCTTCACTATTTGCATGAGTATCTATAAGGAACATAAGAGAAGAATCATATTCTTTACTTATATCATTAATAAGTCCTCCAAAACCATGGGAATTAGTTCCCCTACAATTTCACGTTAAATATTCATTAAGTTTGGGAGAAGAATTGGCTAATGAAAGACCAGATTGCTTTCCTTCAAGATCACTTGCATTAGGGGCATTAACCTCCATCTTCTACTATATTTGAGGCATTGATCCTCCTATATTTGACATAGCCACCTCTTGATCCCCCTTCACGTTGCTAAATTCACCCAAAATCATATTTGGTTCCTTCTTTTTCAGAAATTTTTGTTTCGTCTTTTCAATAAAGCCTTTATCTATCAACTCATACCACATCATGTCACCTGTATTTTTACGTTCCTCCTCACTTTCTTTATTCTCATACATGTTATCTTTGATAACCATGCACCCCCACTTGGCCCACTTACTTTTGGATAAGGCATATTTCTATTAAAGTCATTCCTTGTTGCATGCGTTGAAACCTCCTTCAAATTTTGTTGCACCTTAGCATGACCCTCCCCTGTCTCTGCATGGAAATTACGCACTTCACGAGTTCTTCATCAGTCACCCTGATCTTCGGACATTTGTTATACTCATTCAAATCTTTATGCCCACCATCAACCTTCTTTATATTCCACTTATAATCATGATTGTCCCTTGCATCCAATCCCCATGTCTTGTTCCCTTCACTACTAAAAGACATACAATATCTTGTCTTTATATGCCACCTCATATTTTCCTTTATCAATAACCATCTCCTCTTCATCAACCTCTCCACCCTATCTGAATTTGACTTTTTTGGTACTCAAATTTGGATCATCTTCCGAAACCACACAACTACTCTCATCCTCCATCTCTCAGCCAAATATTTCCCTTCAATTTTATTTAAAAAATTTACTATTTATTGTCTACTACAGAGACATTTCTTTTCAAGCCTCATTATATATTATTTCTATGTTCATTGTTTTTCTCTATTTTTCATTTTATTATTTTTGAATGATCAATAAAAGAAAATATTGAAATATTCATAATTTACATATGGTAGACAATTACGTTTAGAATGAGATACTTCCAAAACACAATTAAATTTTTTAACTAATTTAAATTTTTTGAAATGATATCATATTAAATAATTAATACAAACCTAACAATTTTTTTAATAAATCATATACTTTGAATAAAATTATATTTATAATAAATTATAGCATATACCTATTAGAGAAATATTAATTTAATAAAATAAATTCATGAGTCATATTTTATATAATTAACTAATATTATCGTGAAATATTTTATTATTACTAATTTTATTTCTATATAAAATTAGACTATTCATAAATTAGATTTGACCCATATTCTAATAAAATATAATTTTAAATCTTAAAATAAAAAATTTATCCTTTTAATTAATTAACGAGTTCTTTAAATGATTATCAATTTACTTTTTATATAATCTAGGAGAAGTTACACTTTTGATCCTTTATCTTAATGTATAGTTTCAATTTTATCTTTTCAAAAATTATATTTAGTCATTTATATTTTAAATTTGATCCTTTTATTAGTTTAAAATTCATTTTGTTGATAATTTTAACATAATGACAGTCAAAACTCAACACAAAAAAAATACTTACTAACATGGATGTGTTTTAGCACGCGTAATTAACATAGTGTGATTTTTTAACTGTCACAATAATATTTAAAAATTTATTAGTCAATAATTTTAGAATTTTGATGCTTGATTTCTCTCATGATTTACATTAACTAAAGTTCTATTTCCATTTCGTTCTATTTTCCAATCAAATCTTCTTATCGTGTTGATTGAAATGACTCTAATTAACAAGATAAAAAGGAAGAAGTTAAAATATGAAGATGATTGATGAAAAATTATCTGATGATTAATGTAATTTCATATATATCATAAACCTTAACAAATGCATCCTCACTCAACAAAACTTTGTATGGCCTCTACAAATAAGTTTATGTATTGGTCCTTTGTCTCTCTAGCTTGTTGTAGAAGGATTTTAGTAATTTAATTACATGCTATAGTAAAATAAAACAATGATTTTTAATCATAATTTTCTAATATACAAATTTAATATAAAAAAATATAATTATATATTTTCTTTATTTACCCACAACATTGTACGGATTCAATATTGATTTTTCATTATTTAATTAATAAATTAAATAATAGAAAAAAAATTAAAGAATGAAACAAGATTCAACCACGTAGTTTCGCATGGTAATTTTCACTAAAAGATTTTGCAATTTGATATTTTCATTGAACTACATTATTTTAATGAATAATATGCTATTTTAAAAATATCAAACAAATATTCATTGTTAGATAACATAACATTGAAGCATTGAGACTAATGCATACACCTACATCATGGCATCTTTAATTTATAGGTGGGCACCTTGCACATAGTGCATATGACCATATAATTCTTTGCATAATGACATAAGGACTAGACTTTTGTTTCTTTCTTTTATTTGGTCACTTTGTACTATTTCTAATGTAAGGTGTTTGGCTTGGTTAAACACTTCTTGTACAAATATAAGCGGTATCAATAGAATATCTTTTTCTTTTCAAGAAAAAGATAACACAACAATTTTCAGAATTTTGGGTATTGTCATGCTTGGAACTTTGGTGTTCACTCTTGTCACCAATGGTATGTTTTCCTTTCTTTATAGAGCTTTTAACTCCGTAAGTGCTTCATACTTGCTTTTTTAGTATTATTTGGTGTTATTATTATCCTCGTTGTCAACATAAGAATGATTGAACCTTCCTATATAAGTTCAATGTGAGATGGAACAATCCTTTCCCATTTGTTTTTCTTGTTTAATTAGGAAAAGTTATGTAAACTCATTATCACTTTCTTTGTGTTATCTTCTGTATACTTGACTAAACTATTGTATTTCAAACGCGTTGTCTATGCCTTAATTCCTTTTTTTGGTAATTTTTTTTTCATTCATTGTGATGCAATGTCTTCAATTTAAGTGAAAGTTCATCATCATGCAACAAGAACCTTCTTGGGTATTAGAAAAACTAGTTTTGAAGAGGTTGAGGATAAATTTTCATGATGTGTGGATAAATGGTGACAATTTTCATTGTTTGACTTTGGTGCCAAAGGCATAGCCGCCAATATTAACTAGATCTCATATATATATATATATATATTCCTTTTTTCATATTTAACTTTAAAATTAAGCATCTTTATACACTTAGTAGTCCTGTTTCCCAGTTTCCTTGTTCAAATTTATGTATATAACACTATATGTAGAAAACATGTTTTTTTATACACTTAGTCATAACACTTACCTGGAATTTGGTTCAAGTCTTAGCATTCTTATTTGTTTGTCTTATCTCTATGTTTTGAACTAGTTAAGAAGTTTATCATAAAAAACTTATACTCCTAATATAAAGAAATATACTTGTTTGCCTGGAATACTAATTTTTGTAGAAAGTGTCTGAGTCTATTTTGAATTTGCAGGTTGGGTTCATTGTGAAACAAAATAAATATAAAAAAATTGTGCTTAATTTCTACATCAATTGCAGCCACAATTGATGTAAAAAGGTGCTTTCAACATCGGTTTTTAAACCATCGTCGAAAGTTGTCCACTTTCAACAACGGTTTATTCAACATCAGTTCTAAACTAATGTTAAAAGTCCTCCAAAACCGGTGTCAGACATTTTTTGTTGTAGTAATAGCTACAATAAATGAAGATGGTGATGATATTTTCCTTATAGCCTAACACATCATCCAAGATATATGATTAGATTTTCATAGCATTGTCAGCAAAGAGTTTAAAGGTAGATAAAATAAATGCAAACACTTATCACATAAAATAGAAGAAACTCAATTTGTATTCTCTTAGGTGACATTACTATTTAGTGAAATTTTAGTCCATGATTAAATACAAGAGAGAGATCAAGAATTTAAATAACAAAATAAGGAATTAAGGGATGTTGATGGTGAAGTTGATGGTGAAGATTTTCATCAGAGAGAATCTAAATAAATAAATTCTTCAGTTAATTGAATAAAATAAACTAAAAGAACTAGTAGAGTGAAGTAATAGCACAATCAATTACTTATAAAGAAGGTCAAGTAGATTTGTTGCAGAAGTCAATGTCTTTACATACTCCTTAATAATGAATGAGTGCTTGAATAACAATTAAAAAATTAAATTTCATATAATGAATGAAAAAATTATGTACAATAATAAATTTAACTATACTTTACTCTTTAGCAAAAAGATACCAACTTGGTGACTAAGTCTGTGCAAGTTTAATTAATTATTTTCTAAATATGAATAGAAATTCAAATTTTCCTCCAATTTTGTGTGACACTTATGCTATAAATAGAGGTCTTGTGTGTGCATTTTTTTCAACTTTGATCATTTGAATATTAAACTTCAGATTTCAAAGCTCATTTAGAGCACAAAATTTCGTGCTCTTCTCTCCCTCTCCCTTCATTCATCTCCTTCTTCCTCCAAGCTCTTATCCATGGCCTCCTATGGTGGTGAGCTTCTTCTAGACTCATCTTCTCCTTGAAGTGGCGTCTCCTCTCTCTCTTCCTTTCTCCATTCCGCTGCCATTCATCTTCCAAGAAGCAAAGGAATTCATTGATAAAGAAGATCCTAGGCCTACAAGCTCAAATGGAGCTTACATCACAAGCGGTTTCAAGAATTATTTGCTCAGACCAAGTATAAGGAAGCTGCAGAATATCCACAAGGAATTCTTCAAACTCCTGACACTGTTGCTAAATTTCAGGTACACTTTCGTGTCTAGATTTTCTCTGTTGTACTTGCTAGTGCTTCTTGCTCCTGTTAAGTGCTTCTTGCGCCTATTATGCAGCCTTTCATATTCTTAATTCCAACATTGGATTCCAGGTTCTCATGCTTCCCGTTGCGTTCGCCACTCTTGGTTGGTACGTACCTTCTTGCTCTATCATGTGTTAACTGGAATTTGAATGTAACCCCACCACGAGAATCTTGCCACCATATTTTATTTTATTCAATAAATTAAATTAAGTATTTTTAAAATTTATTTAATTAAAAATACTTGATTTTATATACCATTAAAAAAATCCTTTCTCAATTAACTTGATTATTTATTCTTCTTAGCTGATGATTATTATTTATAAATATATGTAATTTTTATATTTTAAGGTTTTATTATAAAATACATTTTAAATCAGGTCATATATATATATATATATATATATATATATATATATATATATATATATAATTGAACGCAAATTTTATATATAAGAAACATTGAATTCGTTACCGCAGACATAATGATACTCGTTTAATTTTCAGCCCCAAGACACAATCAATCAACCTCTCCTTCTAATTTCATTGATCTCTTGTTGTAGTGTTGTACGTATGAGTAAGGATGCATGTTTCATTGGGAGATTAATTTCTTCTAGTTTATTATAAGTTTCATTGGGAGACTAATTGCTTCTAGTTATATACTATTAATCCCTCCAATATTTCTGTATATATTGTTTCTATATATATATATATATATATATATATATATATATATATATATTACATTATACTATTCTGTTGAAAATTCAAAGCAGAATAGGTCCAATAAAGTTTTAATTAGAAATTTGAATTCTGATAGTCATTCTTCTATAGGTAGGTATCTTAGAGTCCAAATTTCTTGTATAAGGAAGACAACACATCCATGCACCGGCTGCACCCAAAGATTTGGATCTTTCAACTCCAAAAAGAATGGCCGAAAATCATGAGAACGCAGCTGCAGAAGTGAATCCCATTCATGCAAAGAGGAAATACACCCGTTGGACGGAAGAGGAACACAGGTATGTCTGTGAAAGGAGGGGATAGTTTATTCTATGTTTAGTTTGTACCTTCAACTGCTTTTCTCTGTTTTTTTAAGAAATGAGAGGATAGTTTCTCGAGCAATTGAATTAAATGAGCAAGTTCAGAAATTTCTTGCAAGACATGATAGTCTTCTTTCGGGCAGGCCCACAACAATAGCTAATCATTTGGAGTGTGAAGAAGCTGAGGAGGGTTCTTATGTTAGCCTGAGATTTATTCACTAACATCATAACACAATATATATATCTTGCTTTTATTTAATTTTCTCATAATTACTGGTGCAAGTTGTTTTATGTTGCACTTCATTACCAGCAAAGAGTAGCCAATATCCTCCTAAGTCAAGCAAAGGTGAGAAGAATTATTGTAGTTACGTATTAGATTAACTGTTGATGCTAGCCAACTAGCTCTTTCTAACCATTCTTATTCACCCCAATTTATATATGCATTATATAAAAATGTTATATTATAATTTTTTAATCTTTCTTTATTTTATTAAGTATCATATTTTAATAAAATCAATTGCTTATATTAACTATAATATTTCCAGAGTCACTGTGATGTCCTTCGGGTATGGTACAAAAAATTCATGGCGCAGCAAATCAATTCTTCAAGGGCTAACTGGTTATGCTAATCCAGGGCAACTCTTGGCAATAATGGGTCCCTCTGGTTGTGGCAAATCAACTCTACTTGATACTTTAGCAGGTATATACATCATCACAAGTTCTGAACCTTATGAGTTCTGAATAATCTCCTGCATGATAGCGGTTCCCTTATAAGCTTCAAACAATTTTTTTATCCAACTTTATTATTAAATTTTAGTTTTTTTCTTTTTATAGAATAGCCTAAATATTTTACTATTTATTAATTAATGAGATATGACCTCACCTATTTATTTAAAGAAATTAAATTTGAAACTACCTTTCAATTTGTAAGTGTGTAAATTTTATTTTTCAGTTTAAAACATTTTTGTTTTCAGTATGCATTTTCAAAAAATAATTGTATCTAAAATAAAATAATAAAATAATTTAACTAAAAATATATGAAAAAAATCTCTTTCCTGGAGTTTTTTTTTACCAAAAAAGGAAAGAAATACAATGCCAATATTTTGACTAGTTACTATTGTCACTATTTTTAAAATATATATATATATATAATGATTCCCTTAATTATTAAATAAAAAAATTGAGAGATTCATTTAATTACCACCTAGCTTAAGAATAAACTCACAATTATACTTGTGAAGATACGATGTTTGTCTCTTTTAATGTGTATTTTGCACTTTAAATTAAATATATCTTTCTTAGAATTTTAACATTGAAAATGAATTTAATTAAGGCAATACTATCAATCATTTATATTGTCGAAAAAAAAGTCCATGAAAACAACATCTCTTGTTCATATCTTGGAAATGGATATATCTTAAAAAATGGCTAAAAATAAAAATATGACTACCTGTCAACCCATGGAATTACAAAAAGATGCATGGTAAACTTTTATTTCCTCATCATTAATTTGCAAAATACATACAAAATTAAACAAGTATTTGGAGAGAAAAATATAGTAGCTAGTATTGTATATCATATAATGAAAAGCAAAAGAACTAGTTGGAATTTGATGAATTTTAATATAAGAATTTTGGATTTGCTTCATCAGAGGTTTCTTGTTGCGTGTAGGACCCTATAAAGTCTATTCACTTCAGTAACTCGAATCCTGTGTGTCACGCATTTGATCAGGATGCTAAGGATGGGCATGATTTGCTCATTGGTTTGAACTCTGTGATGGTAAAAAAGTCTTTGCCAAAATTTAACTTTTCATTTTGTGAGGAAAATTTAAGCATTATGAATTTATTGTTCCTGTTTGTATTATTGTAGTCTACTCAGTGTCATTGAGACAACAATTACAGGATGTTGGTAAAGCCTGTTGGTGCTTCATAGTCTATTATAGATTATTTATTGTTCATGTTGTGGTGGCTGCCAATAATGCAGTCCTTTATGTGTGATATATTATAAAATATGGGAATTTCATTATCTAATTTTATTCACCTCTGTTCTGTTGATTTCAATAAGAAAGAATTGTAAGTTATTAATATTAACTTTGATTATGAATTAGCATTTTTTATGAAAATGATTATGCTTGTTGAGGAATTATCCTTTTTAGATTATGTGATCTCTTATTGGATAGGGGTGCCAATCAAATCCAGGTTATTTCTATCTCACTATGTGTTATATCTACTTATTTTCATATTCTTTCAAAGATAACATCTCAAATTATTTTACTTACTGCATCCTGGTTATTTATGAGTGTTTCATTACTCAAAAAAACAACTTACATGTGCGGGAAAAGTTATTATGGTGTTTTGTTATGTTGTGCTTGGAGGTTAGTCTTGTTTGGTTCTAGTCAATTAATTAATGAAATCGACATTTATGGATCCGTTTCCTTTTTCCCTAGTTCACCTCTTACTCTAGAGCTTATATAAAATAATATGCATCTTACTCTAGCTTGTGATTCTTCTATTTATGGTTAATTAATACTTTAAGAATACAATTTCACAATCATAAATCTGTTGGATGTAATAAATTCTTAAAAAGTGTATATTCTAAGACGGTTATTATAACAATCATCTTAAAAAATATGTTTTTTAAGACAATTGTTACCTAACAACCATCTTAGAAACATTGATTTTTCTACGACAATTTTTTTTAAATCGTCGTTAATGATATTGGCTTTCAACGATGTTGATTATAAAGACGATTTGGAACCATCGTTGAAAGTCATTTTTAACCGTCGTTAAATGACTTTTTTGTAGTTGTGTATGAAACACATCAAGCATGCATTTCCTCTACAGTCTTCAATATGATTTCATATGGAAATTTTGGAGCAATAATAACTAAAGTTCTAACAATTGATTTAGTTATACAGTACAAGCAAAAAATAAAATAAAAGATCAAAAGTACCATCCTATGTAAAGACTCCTCATGCCTCCACAACTTAAAGCATAAGAATAATATAAATTGCAGAAATCAATGTAATTTAACAAACATAAAATAGGTTCCTTAAAAAAAACTTAAAATAGGAAACTAGATACAATGCAAAGTGAAATAACTTTAATCAATCCTATGAGTAGCATACTAAAAAAATACATTACAAGGTTTGTCTTGGGGCACCAAAGCACACATGACAACGTAATAGTCCTATACTATAAACTCTAGGAGAAAAAAAAAAAGAAATAGGGAAACCTTCAAAATGAAAATAAGTAGAAACATAAACTTAAAACAAAATATAACGAGAGAGACTGTGGGACAGAATGGGAAGATGAACATAGATACAAAATAAATTAAGAAATATTTTACCTACATTTAATAAAAAGAAATACTTCTATTACAATCATATAAAATGTATGCAATACTAGTGGAAGCCACAACAACAACGAACAATATCTACTTCAGTGAACAATCAACCATCATGTTTTTTTGTTTTTTGGATTAATTAACCAAAGATTTTATTTACAGGTTTAGTAATAGCATAATAAATGCTCAATTAACAAGGAAATACAATGCAAGCTACATACTGAAATAGAATGCATAAAAACCAGCATTCCAAATCCTTTTTCCGAAAACCCAACAAGAGAATAATCCATTGTTACATGTTACCCCTTCGCAGAAGTGTTATATGTGACCAAGGTACGTAGTGTTCATGACATTTATCAAAACATAGACCCGGAAAAGAATAACTGAAACCGCAAGAAACACATTAAAAGGAGGGGGTTGAATAGTGTGTATACCAAAGATTAAAACTTTTCACAATAGCAGGGATAATATAGGTAATACAGAGACAAACACTGGTCGTCCACTGAGAATAAACAGCTCCTGACTTTACAAATATTTTTAACACTCAGAGAGTGACTATACAATTAAGCACAATTATAAACTACTTTGCTTTGCAAAGAATAATAACAAAGTTTCGCCTCAAGTATTTTTCTTGCGCTATTGTTCTTTCTTTTTCTCATTTTTTGTTAGTTGCTTCGTTGAGGGAGAATTCTTTTTATTGACTTCAGTGAGATATCCGTTGCAGGATTTGTGTCATTATCTTGAAAGGACTGTTGTCTCACATATAGGAATTGGTCGACGTGTCAAGCTCTTAATGGTGAGGATTTATATGAAGGACAGACAACGCTATGTGCTTTTTGACCTTTCTGAGAGTGACCTTTCAAGAGATATTCCTCGAACGTCTTCTAGTCTATCCTATGTTGTCATTTTCTTGAATTCAAATGTTAGTTATTTCGATATAATAGAGACAAATGAAATTTGAATAAAACAACATATGTGCACTTTCCTTTTTCGTGATACTCAATCCTTGAGACTGGATGCATGGATTTAGCTTATGACAACGTGTCATGCACAAGAGTACACAAAAGTGGATGCGCACTGAATATATCATGTTGAACACTAGGTTGAAACAACACAGTCTATAGTTATAAACGATATTTCTTTAATATAATATTTATATCCACTTATTAAAAATTCATTATAATATCAATAATTTATACTTATATTATACATCAAAATCTTGAACAGATGAGGCGCATGATCATTCACAACTAACTTACAATATCAACTTTGTGCGTGCCATCAGCCTAACCACAGTGACATGCAAGAAAACAGAACCCAATCCCCAGATACAAGCGAAGCTTTCAAACAAATAATTTGAGAGTAGGAAATGCCAAAAAAAAAAATTGAATTGACATTACAAGAACAGAAAATCAAACCTTGAAACGATAGAGATCAGAGTCGCAACATAACTAGAACTTAATGCCAGAGAGGCAGATCATAGAACAACACGCTGGGTGAATCAGAGTTGGAAACAGAAGTTATCCCAATTTTTTTTAACGTAAAAATCTGTAACGCCAGATATGGGTATGGACGCCTAATATTGGATGAAGAAAGTGGATTACATGGGTTTTAACTGTTGGTTTTATAAAAGTTTAATTTTAATTTATATAAATTTATATTTTTTTAAAAAATATAGCAGTTTGTTTGTAAGTTTGTTACTATTAACTAAATATTTTGTATACTTTTAAATTGTTGGATAAGTTTATATTTTGAAAATATTTGAAGTAAAAAAATATTCTAAAAATATTTATTTGATAATGTTACTTTTTATTAATTTTTAATGCAAATAACAGTAGTTTTTAATATCAAAATAAAATGTCAATAAAAATACAAATATTATTATATTTTTTTAATTTACTCTTACGTTATTTAGTATATTTAAATATTAAATATACCTGTTTGTCTTGTCTTCGATATTAGATATCTTTATATATATATATATATATATATATATATATATATATATATATATATATATATATATATATATATATATATTAATGTTTTGTAGTTTCAAACATGGATCAAGAGTACAGAAAGATTAGTCATTACAAAAAGCAGATGAATACTTAGTACCGATGTGATAGTTACCAAAAACAACATAATATTATTTGTACAATTTTAAAAAAAGATTGATAACATAAACTTTTCAATTTAAATCATATTTGATAAAGATACTCATAAATTAGACATTTAATTTGAATTTCATATAAAGTATAAAAAATTATATAAAACATTAAATAATATACAAGCATGAAATATATATATATATATATATATATATATATATATATAAAAGTTGATAGGTACAAATTGTTTAAAATCTATTTTAAATATTTTATTTTGTCATGCGTTAGAGATTATAAGTATTTTTTTAAGTCAACGATTAATCTGGCTTCGTCATACATCACTAGTGTTAGTTCAAAAGAATTTTACAAACTATTAATACAATGAAATTGTCAACTAATATAAAATAAACAATTATTTCTAATATAATGAAATTAGATTTCATCATTATAATAATTGTATTAAATATTTGTTATAAATTAATAAATAAATATATCTCAAATAATTAATGACAAAAAATTTATCACTAGTAAAAATAAGTTATTATTTTTGCAATAATTACTAATATGATATAACATTCATGAAAATTAACGCTAGAACTTATAATAAAAGACACAAATTCATCATTAATATTTTATATTAGTGAAAAATTATTTATGATTGTATACTTTTGTTACTATTGATGAAATTACAGTGACGATTTATAATTTAGTCACTGTTATGAATAATAATTGTGACAAACTAAAAATTAGTCACAAATGAAATATAATTATTGTTTAATTATAATTTTGTCACTAAAAGTCATATTTTTTGTACTAGCCATGATTTGTGTTTATTTATTTTTTTATGAGGGACTACTGGTATGTTAATATGGCTAAATAATAGGGATTTCAAATATTATAGTGCATTCTGTAAGAAAAAATTATATATATTATAGTGCACCAGTAAACGAGACTAAATAAATTATTTTAACCGTAAGTGGTAAAGTATTGAATCTCACTTTAATGATGCTTTCTTTGTCTAAAAATGATTGATATTTAAGGTATTTTTGAGATAGGTAAAAAAATAAATATTTTAAGGGAATTAACATTTATTGGTAAATAATTTTATTAAAATGTCTTTGTTTTTTCTTTTAATTTTAATAAATATATCATTAAGTCTTTCAAAAGAATACTATTTATTAGAAGATACAATTAAAATAAATATTTAAATATCTTATTAAAAAATAAAAATATTAACCAATTTAAATTTTTTTCAAGAATTAAAATCAATCAGTCATTTTGGTTCATAGACAGAGTATTACTTTACGTATTTCTCAAAGTTTTAAAAACCCTAAAGACAACTAAGGTTACAATTAATCTTGTGAGGTGTGACTCCCCCCAAATTCGGGGCATAGCCACCTAGCCATTTGTAAATGGACCGCACGGATGGTGAATCAGGAAATGGGGCAGTTCTGACACCCGATCTCCAGATAGATTCTTTACCTTTTCAAAGCAGAGAAACTACGTATCCCCTTATCTATTGTCTGTATATAATAAGGCCATTCATTAATTTGAATTTTTGTACATATGTCTTTCTGTGGTGTCCATCCATGCATGCTCGTCCGTTTTAGATGACCATGTGTCTTTCACTAGTAAGGAGAAGCTGCCATACCAAGTCTTAATTAGCTTGTACCTGCCTCATGCATATGGATTGAATTGAGGGTGGTTTTGAGATATAAAAAAATTAATGTTTTTTAGTTAATTATAACTTATAAGTATATTAAAAAATTATAAGAATTACAGGAAATTTTCAAAACAGAAAGAAAAAAGCAAAAAAAATAAAAAATTTAGGAAAACATTTCTATTTTTTTTTTAAGAATTTTTATTATAAGTTACTTAAAAGAACTTAATGAAAGAGGTCCTAAATTGATTTGAGAGAAAAAAAAATCGTCTAATCTAATTTTATTCATTTATATGTAGATTTGTATTAATTATGACTTCATGCAAATTGTTTAAGTCTTTACATTCAATAGAGTCGACTTAATGACTTAATATAGTGAGGAATTTAAATAAATCTTAAGTTGAAATCTTATTATCGTTATTAGACAATAAAAATTATTCAAGTCTTACGTTATTGATTGGATTTTATATTTTATTATCTAATTAGTTATTATTTAATTCAAACCGATCTAATTTAAAGTAATTTAGATTTTTTATTACAATAAATGAACCAAAAAAGTACAATAAACTAACAAAACTTAATTATTTAGAGTCATAACATAGCTAACACTGGTAAACTCATCCCACATTTGTACTTCTAAACAAAGATTTACTCGTCAGGCTTTTTTCATGTCTTGACTCGTTGATGAAAATCTTGTTTAACAAGCTTTGATTATCTATGTTAACTCTCAAACACCTACTTTTACCCAGATGTGTATGAGTGTATCTATCGCAATTAAGTATAAGTTCAATAGTTATTTTATAAGTTAACAAATCCATAAATAAAATACATGAATATGTAAAGCATGTGAATTCATAAATAAAAATATATCAGTGCTTGTGTTCGGGTAATAAACTATACAAATTATATTTTTTACTTTAATTATTTTAAATTATAGTTTGTTTATATTTATCTATTTGTTTATATACAGTACAAACAAATCAATAAATATAAAAAATTAAAAAAAATCTGTTAATATTTAATATTTTTGTTGTTTATTATTTTTTATGTATATTTTCCTTTCAACATAATTATTATATGATCTAATTAAATTTAGGAAATTGAAGTGTATTTTCCTAAACTCAATGAGGATGAGGTTGAGTTTAAATTTTTCAGATCCATCTTTCTTAAACTAAAACTCACCTCACTTTTCAGGAGGCTAAGGACTAGGAAAACCAACCTCAATCCGCCTTGTTTACCATGTTTACTCATCTAAGATAGATTAATTTTTAAAGTAATTATCATAAAATTTATTAATATTTAATTATATGATAATTCTTTATTAAATGATAATATATAAATATTTATATTATTAATATATTTTAATTAAATTCTTAAAATAATTTTTGTATAAAGTTTTGTAGAAAGATTAAATAGAGTTATTAGTATGTTTAATTTTAGATAAATTAAATATTTGATTAAATTACTCTTTCGATTCATTAATATTTTCTCACTCCTTGTCATTTATTTTAAGAGTCTCACTTCTTGTAATGAAAATATACAATGAGATAAAAAAAAATTAAAAAATAATAAGTTAATTAAAATTTTATTCCTCAACTTTTTCAGATTCTAATTCCATAAAAATCTCCATGGCTTTTAGTTCTCTATTAATTTTTATCAACATTTTTAATCTTTTTAAATTTTTTGTCTATTCTTATTCCCTCATTTATTTTTATTACCCAAAATTAGTCTCAAATATAAAATAAAAAAAACGAGATACTAAAAAGGGACAAAAACATGAATCAATTTTGAGCAATAAAAATATTGGAAGAACTAAAAATGAACATTTTTTTAGACAAACTAAAAATACTAACAAATAATTAATGGAGAACTAAAACTAGTCAAAAAAAATTAAGGGACTAAAAATTGAAATCTGAAAATTTAAGGGACTAAAAACTTAATTAACCTAATAATTATTTTTTATTTTTAAAATAAAAAAGACTTAATTATTGCTTTAATTCCTCAAATTGGGAGCCTTGTTTTCTTTAGTTCCCCAAATTTAAATTTCCTTTTTTTAGTACCTTAATTTTTAAAATTGATCCTTAACTTTAGTCCTTCTCATGAGTGTGCGCTAAACAAATAATAATATATTGACAATTTATGATTATATTTAGCCACCAGAATTTAGTTTATAATTGTAAATATTAAAATATGATTTTTTTACCAATTTTTGAACAAAAATATATATTAAAAACTCATTAATAAATAAGACTATATATATTACCTTTTTTTTTTGTAGAGTAGAAAACAAAAGAAAACAAGATTACAAAAAAAGAAAATCAAGCTCAAGAAGAACTAGAACCCCAGTTGGGGTCTTAAACTATAAATTTGTCATTGGGGGTGCTGAAGAACCCCATCCCGCAAGTGCATGCCCCACACCATTTGTTTGTCTCATAATCACTTGAAAGTCTAAATTCTGCATTATCAATGACACTATCTCTTGAACAACATCATAATGAAGATGTGCTCTACAATTTTTAGCTAGTATCTCTTGGTTGGATGACTTTAGAGGCTTCATTACAATCAGTCTCACAAATAATTTGTCGATGCCCATAATTCCAAGCATAAACCTTCCTTAATCGCGAGTAGCTCTGCCCTATCTGAGTCCCCATCAGGAAATGATTTCTAAAATCCTCCCATCCACGATCTTTTATAATCTCGAAAAACCCTTCTAGCGTCCATGCAATTATTCATGTGACTCCCATGCATATTCAACTTCACTAGTGGAGAGTCGAGGCATTTCCAATGTATCTAATTCTTGGATACATCTTTTCCAACAAACCAAGAATGCTTTGCCACACTAGATTGGATCATACTACACACATGCGAAATAAAACATTGTTGGGAGTTAAAGATAATATTACACCTCCAACGCCATGCCCACCAGCAAACCTTAATCATGTTTCAACTTCTTCATGATACAACACTTTGTAAATCCAGTTGTTAAGATGGTAATAGTTCATGATAGGTTGATACGCCACACCAATACATAGCCAAATCTCCCGTGAGTGCAAGAAATCCCGAAGCACATGAAAAATGGTTTCACTGTCAACCGAGAACCTGGGACACGAGGCTTTTTGAGCCAAATGACAAGTAACTCTCTTCACATTAGTAGGCAGTGCATTCTGGAGAATTTTTCCACGTAAAGAAACAAAGCTTTTCGAGCACGAGGGCACGCCAAATCCTCCTCCAGAGAGGGTCTGAGGTAGTTGAATCTAACTACATGACCCAGCTATAGGCAAATCCAGAGGAATAAATCCTAGATCTGTTCCTCTTCCAACAAATTGTGTTTTTCCCTGCTAGGTTAAGGGGAACCATTATATCCTTTATTAGATGAACATACTGGGAAGGTAGGAGCTGATTCAAGTGGTTCAAATTCCAAGCATTATTTGTCTAGAAATCTGCCAATGTGAGGTGTGTGTCAGAGATATTGACGAAGGGAACTTTGTTGCATAATTTACTATTCCCCATCTAGTCCGAGTACCAAAAAGAGGATTGGTTGTCTCCTAATTGAGTCACAAATCCCTCCACCAACATATCATGGGCTTTAAGGATGCTTCTCCATATATACGACGATCTTGGCTTTAACGTGACTGTCAAAATAGATTCCCTTCGCAAGTATTTCTCCGTCAAAACTTGAACCCAATGTTTATGACGCAAATGCAACACGCTCTAGATCAATTTCCTCAAGAGTGTTGTATTTGCAACTCTAGTGTCGTGCACTCACAATCCTCCAAGAAGTTTAGGTTGAGTAATACCTTGCCAAGAAGCCAAATTCCAGCATCTTGTTGCACCCCAGGCTGACCAAATCATTAAACGACAACATTGATCAACCTTAGTACAAATAGATTTAGGGAACAACATTGTTTGCATACTATTGATTAGCATAGAAGCTAACACATAATTAGTAAGGCAAAGGTGACCAACCTTATTCAAAAGCTTCCCCTTCCACGGTGCCAATTTTAATTGGGCTTTGTCCACCACACCATTAAAATCCGTAGATGATACTCTTTTAGAAAAGAGCTTGAACCCAAGTACTTGCTAATGCGATGAGTACATCTAATACCCAATATATCCATAATCTCACCTTTGATTGGGTTAGGAACTCCCTTTGAACAAATGAAAATGGACTTGGCCAAATTTATTCTTAGCCTGCTAGCCTCACAAAATTGATCAAGAACCCCAACCACCACCTTGGCCTGATCACTAAAGGCTCTACAAAATAACATCATATCATTTGTGAAAAGGAGATGAGATAAAGAGAGGCCTCTTTTGGAGATATGAATAGGTTCCCACACCCCTTTTGTCACAAGGTCTTGAATGCTTATTGCTAATCTCTCCATGCACATTATGAAGAGATAAGGCAATAGCGGATCACCTTGTCAAAGACCTCTCTCCATAGTGAAACCTTCCAACTTGGATCCATTCAACATATCAAACAATGAAGACCCCTACACCCTATATGATAAGATTAACAGTATCAGGAGGGATTCCAGAATCAAGGAGAGTTGATTTCAAGAAAGACCAATTAACCTTATCATATGCTTTTCCCAAGTCCACTTTAATAGCCACGAAGCCCTTCTTAGCCTTAGACTTGGTAATAGAATGGATAGCTTCCTGAGCAAGGATTGCATTATCCGTAGTACCACATCCATGGATGAAGTTGCCCTGGAATGACCCAATCAAATCATTCAGGAAAGGTTGAAGGCAAGAGACTAAGACCTTTGTAATTACCTTGTATACAACATTGCAGAGATTGATAGGCCTGAATTCTTTAAGGCAAGTAGGTTGGTCAACCTTCGGGATAAGAACTAAAAGAGTTTAGAAAAGGCTGGAAATTGTATATCCAAACTGAAAATCATCTCTTACCATATTCTAGAGATCCTCCCCAACCATAGACCAATAATGCTTAAAAAGAAAGGTTGAAATCCATCAAGGCTAAGAGCCTTGAAGGATTTCATGTTCATTGCACGCTGGACTTTCTCCTTCAACACTGGAGTAGAAATGGCTTCTCTAGCCTCATCAGGGAGCTTAGGAAGGCCATGAACCTGAGAAGCATGAGAAGAAACTATAGACTCGTTAGAAAAAAAATTTCTAAAATACCTGGTGGCTTCATGTTTGAGCATTTTAGCTCCAATGCTCCAAGTACCATCATCAAGAAACAATCCATGAATTTTGTTTCTCTTTCTATGAACAATGGTTTAAGTATAGAAGAATTTCAAAGTTCTTATCCCCAAAACAGACCCACTTTGCCTAGGATTTCTAGAGCTACAATAGATCCTATTGGAAAAGAATGTCAAACAACTCCTGATGAAGCTCCTCTTCCAGACGAATGAGATTCTCAGTTTCACCTTTTTCTAAGATTAGTTGCACCCCCTTGAGTCATCTCTCAACCTTCCATTTTCTCCTAAGGATATTCCCAAATACTTTTTTTTTATTAAAGTTAAAGGAACTATTTTGAACCTTCGTAAGGCCTCTCAACACAATGGGGGATCCTTTAGCCCAAGCAATACAAACCACTCCATCATACTGATTATAAGTGACCCATGCAGCTTGAAAGCGGAATGGTCTTTTCCCATGAGGTTTCTGCATACCCTTACACTTAATCAACATAAGGCAATGATCCGAGTATACTCGACATAAATTTTCCACAAAGGCTTCTGGGAAAGCAAGCCGATAAGGTTGATCAACAAGAGCTCTATCAAGCCTCTTCATTATAACCTCTCCCACTTGCTTCTTATACCAAGAATATTTCAATCCAGTAGCTTCCATATCAATGAGACTACAAGCATCAATCATTGCAATCATAAGGTCCATTCTAGCAGTTATAAATTTACCTCCCCTTACCTCAGTAGACATCACAGTCTCATTGAAATTAGCAACTAGAAGCCAAGGGTCAAGAATATTGGATCAGATAAAAGCAAGATGATCCCAAAGGAGGGCATGATTGGAGTGCTGACGACTAGCATAAATAGATTAACAACACCATTTCTCAAAGCCCCTAGAAATCAAAAAAGTGATAGCCTATGAAAACCAATGGATATCAAAAGTGGTTATATTACTTTGACCACTACTAACTAAGACCCAAATCCTCCAGAATGACCCGAGGCTTCCACCAGATGTCAAACTTCAAAATCCAGCCACTCCCAAAAACTCTCCACATAAGCAAAAAGACAACGAGTCTCCAAAAGAATAAACATCAAAGGTTTTTACGTCCACACCAACTCCTTGATATTCCAACAACCTTTATCATTGACTACACCCCAGATATTCCAGGATATAATATTCACATCTTTAAAAACTTCCATAAAAAATCATTTAAGGTAGGAAATGTCCCCCACTAGGAGCTTATAGCTACATCTTGCATGGGGGTCACATCATGAGCTTGAACAAACTCCATCACTCCATTGGCAGATTGACCTTGGGCATCTCCTGGCTCCACATGCATCACAAATTCTCCGGGCACTCCTGGAACTCCCTCTAAATTAGCATCCATGGATGAAACCATAGAGGTTTGTCCATTTCCCAAAGGTTGTTTAGCAACAGTACTAGGGATATGGTGAATAGGGAGGGGCATCATAGGCATGCTAGTATAAGTGGCTAGGGTTTTAAGCTTGTTATGACTTATTTGGTTATTCCCAATATGCTTAGAATTTGTTTTTGAAACATTGAAAATGGGAGGATCCACAACTTGCTTTCCACGTGTTGTTATATCCAGAGATGGTGTTGTTTAGCTATTTACGCTAGTCCTCCAACTTGTTTGGGACACACTCATGGAAGGAACTAAAAAAATAATTTTTAAAATTCAAGAACTAAAAAAAATTGGAGGATTAAAAAAGTAGGACCCTTAAATTGAGAGACTAAAACAATAATTAAGCCGATAACAAATAACTTCAAACACATTAAAACAATGACTAAATAGACAATTTAGTCCCTGAGATTGTACTCCTTTGGCATATTAGTCCCTAACTTAATGTTAAATTCAAAATAATTCCTATCTTTACATAAGTTTTGCAAAATGGTCCTTGTCGTTAAATTCCCAAGTGACACCGTTAGTGAGGTGCATTGATGGCAATTTAGTGCCACGTAGACTGTCCAACGTGGCACTGAAGTCTGCTTCTTTAAATCTTCTCTCACGCAAGTTGGCTTCTTCTTCTTCCCCAAAAAAATTAGGATTTATGAAGCTGTTGTTCTCTCACGCTGAGTTGCTTCTTCTTCTTCTTCTTCTTCTTTCACGCTCAGTTCCTTCTTGTTCTCTCGCCTGTAAAGGTTCTACCCTTTGCTTCTTCTTGTTCACTTGATTTCTCGTCTGCAAGTGGCAGTTGTTGTGCATTTTCTGGTAGTTTCATTCGACAATGCTACCATGGAAGACGTGCAGCTATTCGAACTACAAGAACAAGGAGGAACCCAAGAAGGCTATTCTATACTTGTGCATTGTCCCAAACAGACCCAGATAACTATCAATTTTTTCAATAGGTTGAAGATGAAAACCAAGTTTCTAATCCCTCTTCTGTCTCAAGAGAATCAAGGGCAGTGACTAATTTGAACCTACAAATTGAAGCTTTGCAGAAGAAAATGAGAAATTTAACAAACATTGTGTTGTTAGGTTTTTCATTTTTAATTATAACGTTAGTTTTAGGGGGAATGTATTTTAGGTAAAATATGTAATAACATCTTTTGATATTGTAATTGTTGTTTTGCTGAAGAATTTGTAGTAGGAAGAAATTTGTTGCTACTGTCAGTTACCCATTTCAATGAAATATAATTTGTTGCTGAAATTTGCAACTGAAATTTGTTGCTGAAATTTGCAATTTATTAAATATAATTTGTTGTCGTATAGCTTTTTGAAGTTATTGAAGTAGCACTAAACCAGGTGGTCCTACTCTAACTCCAAATCCAAAACATTGTGTAAATTATAAAAGAAAAAGAAGAAACATGACATAAAATCATGTGATTATTTTTCAAATATCAGCAAACACTTCCTAAACCAGAGAACCAACATGGTTCAGCCATAATTTCATTTCACATACCAAAGCATGGTAGTTACAAGCACCTACATGCAAATTCCAAACATGAATAACACTTGTAATATATAAAAATGGAGTGCTGCAACAAATTAGGTTGAGATAAAAATACTTTGTTGTGACAAATATTTACCATCAACTCCATGTCACTATCTTGTGACAAATTAGGCTGAGATAAATTAATCTCCACCGGACCTTGTTGAACATAAGTAGCAACTTCTTCAGCCTCATTCAAAGCTTGCTCATCTTGAGGTAGTAGGTGGTCATCCTCATTTGAAGTTGGTGGTGCAACATATTTCTTTGGCCTAATAGGAACTCCAATGTTTTTGCAGCTTCTGATGTTATGATTGGTTTGGCCACACCTTCCACGTGTAAAGTCAGGCAATTTCCTCTTTAGCCTATGTCCTATGACATTGTCTTCATCTACGAATCTCCTCCTATTTTTCTTAGGCCTTCCTCTTTGGACCTTTTTATGTGGTGGAACAGGTTGTGCATACTGTGTCTGGGCCCAATATTGTGGTCCTTCGACTGGTTCAATAAAATGGTGGTATGTCTTATTATAAGCCTCTATTGACAGCCACTCATGACACATGTCCTCAGGCTTGCCTCCTTTGTGAGTTATTGCTGCAATGGCATGTCGGCATGGCATCCCTACATCAAAGTTGTAAAATCAGCAGACATGTAGTTTAGGAATGAAAAAAAAACTGTAAAGAACACAACCTGTTAGTTGCCATACTCTACAATTGCATGTCCATTCAGCTAAATTGACCTCAACCTTATTCCCCCATGTTATCATCACACCAAATTGGAGAGTCCATTGATTAGCAAAATGAATCTCTTTTTCTAGTCTTTTGTACTGAACTGTACATAATGGTCCAGGGTTTCCAGAAAGTTTAACCTTGTGGGCAGCCATGATTTTCATTATGTAACATCTAATTTATTTAAGCATGGTGAGAATAGGCTTGCACTTACACTACAAAATCTTGGAATTGAATACCTCACATGTGTTGTTGCATATGTTGTCCACTTTGGGTATTGTACTAAAATGGGCTTTTGTCCATGCTTCCTTCAGCCATTTATTCAAGTATTCCCAAGCTTGGTAGTTGATTATCTTCAAATGGGCCATATGGCCTTCAAACTCAGCAACAGTAGTGGATTTTGCACATTGCCACACAATTCCTTTAAGTTCCTTGCTTTTCCATTGCTTTGTAAAATTTCTCCAAAGATGCAAGGCACATAATCTATGAGGTGCACCAGGCATGACTTCCTGTAAAGCTGGAATAAGTCCCTGAAAAAATGCAGCAGTGTAGTAAATTGCAAATCACACCATGCAGCACTAGAATAAGTCCCTGGCTTATGTCATTAAATGCAATTAAATTTCTAACTTATGATAATAATTGCAAATCACACCATGTCATACCTTTTGCATGTCTGACATGAAATTCCATCCATTATGTATGTAATCCCCAAGATCTTCATGCAATAAAGTTAAAAACCATTTCCAATTGTCTTTGTGTCCACCACAACATAAGCAATAACAAAGATGTGGTTATTGCCATCAACCCCAACAGCAGAGAGCAAGTTTCCTCCAAATGCACTCTTTAGGAAACATCCATATAGACCTATGAATGGTCTACATCCAGCAAGAAACCCCTTCTTACAGCTAGCAAGACAAATATATAGCCTCTGAAATTGTGGTGGACCTTATGGACTTGGCACTGTGTTTATCTTAACTGTTGATCCAAGATTGCTCCTCAACAACTCATGTGCATAATCAAATACTTTGGCATATTGTTTCCTCTCATTTCCTTCCACTACTTGCTTTGCTTCTTTCATGGCTCTCCACATCTTTGTAACTTCAATGTGAACTCCAAACTCTTGCTTGAAATAATCCAAAGCTTCACCACATTTAAGGGTTGGCTGGATTCTGAGTTTGGCCTCAAGTTTGTTGACCACCCACTCTCTATTTGCTTGTTTGTTGTTCATTCCTCTGCAGCAATTATGCTTATGCTTAAATGACTTGATCTGAAAAGAGTTTCTGACTTCATTCTTTGCACAGTAGATCTCCCAATCACAAGATGCCTTCTTGCATTTTGCTCTAGCCCTTTGTTTATCATTCTTCTTCCACTTGAACTCCCTGCCCATGAATATGCTATACTCCCTCAAGGTAGATTTAAATTCATCTAGAGTACCAAACTCCATCCGTAATTCCAACTTCAGTTCACCAACTCCACTACTTTGACTATATTGAGGATAAACATCGTCAACATCCTCATCGTCACTACTAATGGGGGTTTTCAGCTCCTCTGAATGATAACCATCTATTTTAACTTCAACTTCGTTCCTCATACAAGAGAAATCTGTAAACCACTCTTCATTGTCAGCTTCCTTTTCCTCCTCACTAGCACCATCATCCCTCTGCTCACCAAGCATCAGCACCCCTCTGCTCACCAGCAACATTTGCATCAATGGTGATCAAGTAAAAATAAATCATATTAATTAATTATAAACATTAAATTCCAAAATTATTCAAAATTATGGTAACCATGTTGGACCAAGTACAGATGAATTAAAACTACCTTCCTTATGGCCAGCAACAGGTACATCATCTAAATCATCCTCATTCTCAACAGCTTCTCGAATTGGATGACATTCCAAGTACAACATCTGTGGGACTTCTTCTAAAATTGGATCTACTTCATGGGGAAAATAAATGTTTATCTCATTCTCATTTTCAAAAGCATCCCTCACTAAGTGTAATATATCTCCATTTGTTGTACAACTCCTTAACCCATGATTAAAATCTAAGTCCTTATCAATCAACCAAAAACAATTTCCTATATCGCTATACTTCTTACAAGCTTTCACCAGATCATATAGGACAAATGCATTCATGCAATCTGCAGATATATCCTCCCAAACGTCAAATTCTCCGCCTATATATTCAACCTTTCCATCACTAGCACGTGGAGTGAATCTTCCTCCATGGTGAAATATTAAAGTTATATTGTCATTCATTTTACACAATCACAAACCACAAACATTGCCATATATTAGGAAATAAAAAACCTAACTCAAACTCAAACATAGGCACATCACACAACAGAATGAAATGTCATCTATAAAAATAGAGCATCATAAATCAAAATAATTAAGGACCATAAACCTCACTGCGAAGCGCGAAGATAATGAAAATGAAAACCCTTCAACATATAAAACCCCAAATGAATCCACAAAAACAATGCAAATGAAAACGAACGCAAAACAACCACGAAGCTGACTACTAAGCGCGAAGACTCACAATCACCGACAAAGGGAATGCAGTGGAGGAAAGAGAAAACGGTAAACAGTTAAAAAACCCTACAACCAGTAAGACAGTGAAACCGCGTTGTGGGGGGAAATGCGTCTACTTCATTTTTCAATGCTTTTTAACCTAACTTTTCCTAATTTTTCTATTCAGTCCTTGCCACATGGGATTGCTGACATGGACTCACATTTGCCATGTGGGGTTGCTTACGAGGACTAAGGTTTGCCAAATAGACATTTGACTAACAGAGGAAATTAGATTTTAACAGCAGGGACTTAGTTGCATAACGAATGTAAAGATAAAGACTATTTTAAATTTAACATTAAGTTAAGGACTAATATACAAAAGGGGTACAATCTTAGGGACTAAATTGTCTATTTAGTCTTAAAACAATATTTCATATGTCTCATGATAATTTTCATGTAAGGAAAAAAAAGTTTTAAAATAATTATTATTTTGACTTTTCAACGTAACATTTATTATTTTTTCTACTTATATCCCCTATCATATAAATGATGGGTATTAAAATCTATTAATGAAATAATGATGTTAATGTTAATTTTATAAAATTACTACTATCTTTTATCTATTTATTAGTTTCTAAGTGTATGTAAAAAAATCTAATACAACAAATATTACGGAACAAATGGAGAAATAATTTCAAAACTGAGTTGACTGTTATTCTTAATTTCAAATATGTGGTGTTAATTTTAGTTTGGTAAATTAAGGTGTGTTTATTTCATGAATTAAAATTAATCTAGGAATTTTAAACATTATAGAGGAAATAAAAACAGAAGATGAAAAAAATAATTTCAGTTGCTCTTATCTAGCCAGTAGTATTCTTATAAAAAAGAAATCTAACTATTTTTTATGTAGGAATCTAAGATAAGTATTGGAGGATTTATAACAACTCATGTATTATGTTCAATCAACTGAGTTAAATTTTCTCCGTAAAATTAAAATAAAATAAAATCTAGCTAGTAGTATCGGTCGTAGTAGTAGAAAAAATAAAAATGAAAAATGGTTTTTAATGCAGTTAAAATTTATGGAGTTGAACGTGGATGAATTTAATTCTACCTACTTTAGTTTTCGATGTACACAATTGACATTAATTAATACCAACAAGAAAGGGTGTCATTGTAATTGCCATAAGAGAATCAATATCAATAATACTACTATAAAACATGCCACAGCCTTGAAATGGTACTCAACATTTGCAGGTCCTCCTCATATACAGTACACACTTCAGCTGGTAGATAGTGCTTCCAAATGGAGAAGAAAAGGAAGACTTTACTATTGCTGCTGCTCATGGCTGCAACTCTCTTCTGCATGCCAATTGTAAGTATTCCAAAAACATGCATGTTCACTTGCTCTATAGTTTTAATTAACAAAAGAATTAGATATTTTTGCCTTGATTTTTTTGAGGCTTTGAGCTTAATTTGCAGGTGTCGTATGCTGTTTCTAGTGTCAACATTCAAGGTCATCTCACCCATTCTGAGGTTGCATGTCGTTTCTTCCGGCCACCTTTGTATGTTTTTAACTTTAAGTACTTGCTTGTTACAGTGTTTTCCCTGGCTTGGCTTCTGTTTTGCAGCTGGTAAAAGGTCCCAATAGAAGGCTTTTGCCATTTGTGGGTATGATTTCTCTTTACTTTTCTCACTTAATTGGTTGACATTTTCTCCTTTTTCTTTTTCAACTACGCATTTTGGTCTTTGAAGTTTTTTGGTTCTGCATATCAAAGTTAAGTTACAGGAGAAAGAAATACATAATTTTCTTTTCTTTTTTTTTAAAAGCGGTACTTTTAACAATTTTACAATTTTAAAGGATAAATGATTATTTTGTTATGAGAATGTGTAAATTAATAACAATTTATAGTTTATATGAAAGAATAAAATTTCTGATTTAATTTTTCAATATGTAAAAAATACAATAATTTCATCTTATATTAAATTTGTGAAAATATTTTGTCATAATGTTGAAGAGTTAATTCAATATTAAGTTATAAAGTTGTACACAAAAAAGTGATTGTTACACTTTTTAACATATTCAATAACTAAATTAAAATTTTTATTCTAGAACAAATTAATTGTAACTTATTTACATCCTGGTACCAAATGATTATTTATCCATTTTTAAATAAATAAATAAAAAGCAATCTTATTTTTTATTCTTAACCTTATTTTACAATTTCTTTCTGCCCATTTTTTAAACTAGTATATCATTAAATATAGGAGAATTCATAATAATTAAATAAATAATAAGCTTAATTACAATTTTAATATATATATATATATATATCATGATTTTAGTTATCTTATTTTTTTAATGATTTTTGTTTCTTAATTTATAAAATCAGCAACAATTTTGGTACAACCTTCAATCTTGCATACACTTATTTCTTTTATTTTTTATCTTTTAATTAATTAAATTATTTTTTATGATATCTTAAATGGATATATTAGGTCTAGGATTCAATTGGACCAAAATAAAAGAAAAAAAACATGCAAATTGAAAATTGGGTCAAAATTGTAAATTTTCTATAAGAGAATCAAAATTGCATGAACAAAATAGAGAACTAAAATCATAGATCAAAATTTATAGGAGGATCAAAATTATAGTTTAATCTAAATAATAATATTTTATTATATTTTTTATGACTTGTTTTAGTTTTTAAAATGTTAATTTTGTCTTGAGTGAAATTTTAACTTTATATTAATCTTACATATATTATATTAAATTATATTTGAGTCATGTTTCATAATATTTTAGGTGTTTCATACTTCGTTTTCTTTAATTTAAAAGAAGCAAAAATAATCATTTTAGTTCCTAAACGTCTAAATCAGTGATAATTTTGTTTCTGAAAGAATAAAAATTATGATTTAGTCCCTAAATTAACAAACTAATACTTAAAATATACAACTTAAATTAAATTAAATTGGTCCTTAAAAAATAATTTAATATTTAGTTCATGAATATTACAATTTAATGATAAAATGATCCAATGAAAATAATGATACATTGTAATTGTTGTATTTTTTTTTACATGGCCATTTTAGTTCCTAAATGTGTAAATTAGATATAATTATCTCTGAAAGGACAAAAATTATAATTTAATCCCTAAATTTATAAAAAAAAATGTGACAATCATATAATTAGTTTCATTGGATCATTTTATTATTAAATTGTAATGTTCATAAACCAAATATTAAGTTATATTTTTAAATAATCAATTTGACATTAAGTTATAAATTTAAGAATTAATTTATTATTAAATTATCCAATGTAATTATCATATCTTTTATACAGAGACTAAATAAGAATTTTCATTCTACCAAGAATTAAATTATTACCAATTTACATGTCCAAAGACCAAAATAGATATTTACTCTTGAAAGAAAAAAAAAAATCTTATCATTGTTCTAATCAACGAATATGTTGTGTTTCGGAAGATTGTGGAGCGAGGTGCAGGGTGAGGTGCAGTTTGCACTCAAGGCCAAAAATTTGCTCAAGAGCTTGCGGGACATGCTGTTTCAGGTGCAGGTGTGTTCCTCCAGGCACTTACGGGAACAGAGAGATGTGTGGCAAGTGTTACACTGACATGATCACTCATGGCAACAAACCTAAGTGCCCCTAAACCTGTGCATGCATGCCCATGTGTGTCTACACCTTATGATGTTTATCACTAGTTAACACAAATTTGAATTCCCATTTTTTTGTTTTTTCTACCTTAATTTCTTAATGCATTGTGTTTCTCATAATTTGTAACCATCAGTTTTGTGTTTTTTTTCTTCTGAACATCATCAGTTTTGTGTATTGCTGCGATTTAATGCATCTATATATAATGCATCAGTTGTTTTTATTTTTTTAATTTGGTTATGTATGCATCAGTTGTGGAATAAACGTCTAGTAAATTACAAGTTATAATTTTTCCCGATGTGTATATGCATGAAAAAAAAAATGAAATAAGCCTTCTATGATGTACATCATAGTTGTGACTTTTAAGTTAGAGAAAGTTTATTTAGAATACTGATTAAGGAGACGAAATTTGAAATTCAAATAATTTTTTGGTCTTTGAAAATGTTTTTAGTCTTTTCTTAGATTTTATTAATTAATATTTTTAGTTTCTTAGTCAAAGATTAAATAAAAAAAGTTATTTATAAGAATTAAAAACATTTAAATTAAAACATTACGTCTTTAAAAAATATTTATTGTTAAAATTATGGAATAATTTAATATTTTTATATAAATAAGACTAATTTTAACAAGTGCGTGTTTGAGATATTAGTTAAGAAAATAATTAAAAGCAAGAGAAAACACTGACGATATTGGGCAAAAATCATTTATAAATTTTTAAAACGTTTTTTATTTATTTATTATATATTATCAAATGCTAAAACAATATTAATTGTGGTTTTTTAATTATATTCTTAATTATGAGAAAAGAGATATATTATAATAATCGAAATTTCATAATAAAAAAAAAGAGAAATCAAACATATGTTGGAAATTATAAATAATTTTAAATATTAAAATTTAATCATTGAATAGATCAGAATTTAAAAACACAATTTAGCAAAACAAAATTATGTAGTTATGTTGTCAAATTCTTTGATGATATGCAGAGAATGGATTGTTAATATCATTGTTATATTATCATCTAACATTATTACTTAACGACAGGACATAAAATAAAAATAAAAATCTTTATTAGACAAAAATCAAAAGCTCCAATTTTTATGGAACAAAATATTATTAAGTCTTTTTAGATTGTATGTTTTAATTTTAAATGAGACATAAAAATAAATAAAATATTAAATGAAACCTTTTTTTAGTAAATGTCTTTTGAGGATATTGGTTAAATAAAATTATATATTTTATTAAAAATTTAATTATTTTAAAAATATTAGTTGGTTTTTATCTCTTTTAATATAAAAATGCTATTTTAAAATAAATTAGTGATATAATTATTTATTAATTAGTATCCACTTAAATATGTAAATAAATTATAATTTTACGGGAAAAAAAGATTGTGGGTCAACAATTTTGTGAGTTGAGATTTGAAAACGAAGATGTTGTGAAGGTGGTTGTAGAAAAGGTAAACCAAGCATCAAATTTCATGTAGATGATGTTATATTGAAATAGAGTCATTAATTAAATTGTGTGTAGTTTGTGATTTTTTATATGAAAAAAAGGAAATTATGATTTGTGAAGGATGATGCTTTGATGAATGGTTGCTTCTTTCTTATGTTTCATTTTATTACGGCTTTTAGTCATCGATATTTAATTATCGTTAATTTCAAATTAATGAAAAGATTATTTTGAATCTTTTTAAAAAGATATAGTATCAAAATGAATTTATTAAAAGATAAAATATTAAAATAAACCAAAAAAAAAGATAAAATAACAAATGCAAATAGTTCATTTGTAACAAAAAAAAAAAAGTATGCTTGTGAAGTTCATGACCAATTTAAGCAATGTTGTTCTAGTTTCAAGGAGCCAGAGATTCGTCTTGCGGCACATGAAGCCGTACTTCAAAGTTCAAACCAAGTGCCTGACCAAAAATAAACGAAATGCAAGTCTATACATTTTACTAACATTATATTAAAGTTAATGTGCCACAATAACGAAAAAGACTCCATGGCCCAATGGATAAGGCGCTGGTCTACGGAACCAGAGATTCTGGGTTCGATCCCCAGTGGAGTCGAATTTAACTTTTGCTCCAATGTTCATACATCTGAACATATTTGCATCATCCCCAAACTTTTTTTTTTCGCATACTAAAAACTTTGACAACTTATATATATGCCGTATTGTTTCAGTTTTCAAGTTCTTGATATGAAAAAATTGTGAATTTTTTGTCACCTTAATATATGTGGTTAATTTTTAAAGGGTTTACTATTATTCCATATGTAGTAATTGTCATTCCATTTTTTCTAACTCGCTTTCCTACCACATTATTTGTAACCTTGTATTTCTTAATATAGCACCAATTATAAATAGTATACTCCAGATCTTAAAACATATTATCTTCTATCTCGAATATAAACAACAAATATTATTTATTTTTCTGTCTTAAGTATAAACAAATCTTAATTATTTATGTCATTTAACCAAATTCTCTCTAAAATATCTTTTATTTAATAAAATAAGATACTTTTTTATATTTAATATCAAGATACAATAAAATATAATTTACTAAAAGTGTTTATTTTTTAATTAAAAATAACACAATTTAATGAAATTAATTAATTTTCTTAATAAGTATAAAATGTTTTTTTTTTCTCGTAATCGAAACCGAAGGACATAGTATATATGATCATTTCAATTTAAAAAAGAGTTTACAAGCATACATTTATTTTTTCTTTCATCTCATTTTCATTCGATATTCTTTTTCATCAAATAACTTATCACGTTTATTCTCTTGCAATACAATCTCGTAATTACATGAAAAATAAATTGATGGGAACCAAGTTAACCAACTGCCACTTAAAAACAGTAAAAGATGATGGAAAAATGTGATTCCAGAAACTAAGATTGGACAATACAAGACACTCTACTCATGAAACCAGCAAAAGGGATATCAATAACAGTTATCTGCATTAATTAACTCAGATATGGAGGATTCCTTCACGGTAATTGCATAATCCTCAAGAAATGGCAAGATCCGTTACATGTGTCATTTACTCGTAAGCATCTAGGTGTAACAGATAACACACTTTGAAGCAGTGGCCATAATGTTGTTTCACATTGTCATTGGCGCATGCTGCTTTAGATACTGAGTGTCACCTAGTATTCTCATCCTAGAACGCTCTCTTTAATTGTTGCTGAATCTCTGACTTTGTTAGTACCTGTTACAAATACAAAATAACAATTGGGACAAGTTAACGTGCCGTGAGGTACTCAATCCTCTCAGTAGTTTACAATTTTACGTAGTTCCAAATGCTGATTCAAGATTCAAACACATTTTCAGTTACACACATAAACATCCTCGCTGATCATCTGTACGTAGAGTATACATATTCACGTAGAATGTTTGTTTAAAGCTTTGTAGAACCAAGCATTATAACTTACCCCTTTTCTTGAGCTTGTTGCGGAAGCTTCTTTTCCTGCTAAATGCAGTTTCCTGCGGTAAAATGGAAATTATTACTCCACAAATATTCAAGTCCATCAATGATTTAGAGTTGAAATTATGTGTGAAATTATTCAGTCCATAGTTGACTCTATCATCATACATGACCAGCATCAACTATAAAAGCTTAAGACCCATTTTTAACCGACTAATATTACAAAAAAAAAATTCTTAAAACAATCTCAATTGATATTGTATTTGCCAAAGAGTAAGGCCAATAAATATTAAATAATGTTACAAAATTAAATAATGTTACAAAATTTACCACAGGTTGATCAAGTTCCCCTGCCCGACGAACAGCATTAACAAGCTCCCTGTTGGATTCAGTGCACATGCTAGTAACAAGTCCAATTTGACCAGCTCTAGCGGTACGACCAACCCTATGCAAAAAGTCTACAGCAGAAGTAGCAAAATCCGCCTGAAATACATGGACAACATTGAGAATGAACACACACATGTATATATAATAACCATAACACCTAAGAAAATGTATACGTTAAATAAAATACAATAAAAACAGCAGTGCAGCGGAAAGGATTGTCATTTTTTTTTTAATCAGCGGAAAGGATTGTCATAATAGCAGTATCAGAGATTCAGAGGTCATAAGATGGAAATGTAATGATGCATGCATAGTAATGTAATGCTTTAAGAGTCCTATATTAAATGAAGTAACTTCAATAGTGGCTGAAGAAACCATGCAGGGGGGATAATTCAATTTTTCAGACTACACCTGATTAGTTGTAAAAACTTAAAAGCACTTAAATGGCATACAGGACTACTTTATCCCCAGACTGCATCAATTCATTTCTAATCTTAAAACTTGTTGAATAAACTGAGAAAGAGAAGGAAGAGAAAACTTGTTCAACATAAAGGCTAACTTTATTGATTATCAAAAGTTAATTGCAGGAGATTATAAAAGAGGTATATATAGATGTTTCTTTATTGTAACAGAATTGTAACTAACTAACAGAACCTAACCAACTCTAACTGATTCTAACCAACTCTAAGATAGGTGTTATTATCAAAAGCTAACAGCCCTTACAATTAGTTAACAAAACTGTTTTCACAATTGACTAACAGAACTGTTTTCACAGTTGACTAACAGCATACTCTAATACCCCCCCTCAAACTCAAGGGGAAGAAATTTCAAGAGAAACACTCTTCACATTGAGTTTGCCTCGAAGAACTTCAAATCGTGATGCAGAAAGAGGCTTGGTGAGAATATCAGCCCACTGATCTAGAGCTGGAACATGGACAATAGTAAGCTCTTGGCCAGAATCTTCTCTGTTACAAAAAAGACATCAATTTCCATGTGTTTGGTACGGTTGTGAAAAACTAGATTGTGTGCAATAGAAACTGCACTCTGATTATCACAAAAAATAACAGGAGTAGTGAATGAAACTTGCAATTCTGTTAGCAGAGTATGAATCCAAGTTAATTCGGTGGAAGTCTGAGCTATACTGCGATACTCAGCTTCTGTACTAAACCTGACAGTAACTTTCTGCTTTCGAGACCACCAAGAGATTAAGTTTGGACCGTGAAAAATAGCAGTCCCTGAGGTAGAGCGCCTGTCATCCACATCTGATGCCCAGTCAGCATCACAAAAAGCTTGAATAACTAAGGGCTTTGTAACAGATGTAGGTTGAAGAAGCAAACCATGAAACAAAGTGCCCTTCAGATACCTTAATATACCATTTCCCACTATCCAATGAGAATCCAAAGGAGCAACCATAAATTGGCAAACTTTGTTGACAGCAAAACTGATCTCAGGTCTAGTAAGGGTAGCATACTGTAATGCACCAACTACAAACCTATATAAGGTTGGATCATGAAAAGCATCAGCACCTTGTCGAGACAACTTGCAATTGGATACCATTGGAGAAGAGATAGAGTGGGCTTCAGCCATGTTAGTCTTGTGAAGTAAATCTCTAATGTATTTGGTCTAAATCATAAGGATAGAACTGTAGGGTAGATACTTGATTTCTAGACCCAGGAAATAATCTAGATGACCAAGCTGCTTGAGTGCAGTGTTTAACTTGTATGTAATCTGCTGTATTAGTGAAAGTGAACTACCTGTTAGAATGATATCATCCACATAGACCAGGAGATAAACAACATGCATTTGTTGGCGAAAAATGAATAAAGATGAATCACTTTTACTTTCAATAAAACCAAACTGCAGTAAAGTAGATTTTAGCCTATCAAACCACTGTCTTGGAGCCTATTTTAAGCCATGAATGGCTTTGTTGAGTTTGCATACCAATGACTTATTTGCAACTTCAAAACTAGGAGGCTGAGTCATGAAAACAATTTCTTCAAGTGACGATCCATTCAGAAAAGCATTATTTACATCAAGTTGAAATAATTTCCACCCATGAGACAAAGCCAAGATAAGGATGATCCAAATAGTAACAGGTTTGATCATAGGAGAAAAGGTTTCATGAAAATCAAAACCATGCACTTGATGAAATCCTTTGGCTACCAATCGAGCTTTGAACCTGTTAATGGAACCATCAGCATTTTCCTTTACCCTGAAAACCCATTTACAACCAATAGTTTGCCTATTAGGAGGTAATGATACCAAGTGCCAAGTTCTGTTCTTTAGCAGGGCATCATAGTCTTGTCGCATAGCAGTGAGCCAATCTGCATTTGCCAAAGCCTGTTTTACAGTTTTAGGCTTAAAATGAGTAAGAAACAGAGAAGAATGTAACCTATGATTGTGAATACCAGACTTAGACCTTGTTTGCATAGGATGAGTATTGACTGGTACAGAATTTGGTACAAAAATAGATTCTGAAGAGGATGAAGCAAGGGTAGTAGACTCTGAATTGACAGGCTGAACAAAGGCAAACACAGTGGAAGTAGAATTTTGAGATACAGACTCAGTGTTGCCAGAAGACTGAGTTGATAAAGGAGAAAACCCAAGAGGAACAAGGGAAACAGACGCTGTATCAGACACTTGAGATGTTTGAGAAATAGAAGAGACAGAGGGTGGAGAAAGATTTGGATTGAGACTAAAGTAGGAATCAAGGTTAGTGACTGAACTAGTAGAAGTGGGAAACAAATCAAAATAGGGGAACCTTAACTCATTGAACAAAACATCTTTAGAAATGTACACTTTACCAGAAGATAAACATTTGTAACCCTTGTGGGAAGAGGAATACCCTAGGAATAAACATTCTTGAGAATGAAAATTCAGTTTATGTGTATGATATGGTCTCAATAAAGGAAAACAGGCACACCCAAAAGTTTTAAGAAAATGATAATCAGGTTCCTTTTTAAACAAGGTAACAAAGGGAGTGGCAAATTTTAGAGAAGCAGTGGAAAGCCTATTAATGAGATAAACAGATGTAGTAAAAGCATAATCCCAAAATTGCAAAGGTAAAGATGCATGATGCAACAATGTGAGACCCAGATCAATTATATGTCTATGCTTTCTCTCAACCACACCATTCTGATGATGAGTGTGAGGACAGGTAAGTCTGTGAGAAATGCCAAAAGAGGCTAAAAGTGTGGAAACAGGTCTGTATTCACCTCCCCAATCAGACTGGACACTTTTGATTTTGAGGTTAAGCTCTAGTTCAACCATGGACTTGAAAGTTTGAAAAACAGACATGGTTTCAGCTTTGGACTTTATAGAATATATCCAAGTATACCTAAATAAAATATCAATGAAAGAGACATAATATTTATAACTAGAATATGAGGTAATATGAGAAGGTCCCCACAAATCTATAAAAATGAGCTCTAAAGGAGAATAGACAGAAGTAGAAGTATGAGAAGGTAATCTATGAGATTTACCCATAAAACAAGAAGCACAAAACTCTGGAATTTTTATTTGATGAAGAAATATTACAATGACTGAGAACAAGTTTCATTACATGATCATTAGGATGCCCTAACCTAGCATGCCAAAGATTAGCAATACTAAGAGAAGAAGAAACAAAATCAGACATTACAGTAGAACTATTATTATTAATAGTGAGAGCTGAACTAGGAGAGGCAACACTTGAAACAGCAGACATCAGCAGTGAAGGACTCTCTTGAAGCTTGAGATTATGAAAGGAGTAAAGTCCATCAGCACCAACAACTCCTTTAAGAAGGATCTTATTGGTCTCCTGAGATTTTACAAGACACACATGAGGGTGAAATTCAAAGAAAACAGTTATCTTTGACAAATTGACTAACACTTAACAAATTTTTTGAAATTGAAGGAACATGTAGTAACTTGTGAAGTTTAAATGTTATGCCAACATCATTAGGAGATATAAATGATGCAGAACCAGTGTTAGAAATACATAAACCTTCACCATTGCCTATGAATATCTGATCTAGTCCATCAAAGTGGGTGAATTGTTTCATATTCTGTGAGTCTCCAATTAAATGAAAGCTGGCTCCATAATCTGGAATCCAGGTGGTACCAGCTTGCCCATTCCCTTGAGAGGTTGAACTAGTGAGCATGGCACTGGGTTGACTATGACTTGGACCAGAATTCTTAAAATTCGGATTAACCCAGGTGTTTGAGGTTTTGACTGAACCAATAGAGTATGGGATAGGCTGTAATGTAGTGGGATCACGACTACCACCACAACCATATGCACTGCGAGAACCACCAGAATCACCAGTTTTATAGGTGTTTGGATACAAATAACCTTGCGTGTAATTTATCGAAGCAGAGTTCATCATTTGCGCTTCTTTGTTGTAGTGCATGAGTCAAGTTTCATGTCCGTAAAGCAATGCTTCAATCTCTACGATGGACGGAGATTTTTTTTGCTTTCGATAACAGAAACCACTGACGCGTAATCCGACAGCAGTCCTTCAAGCAGCGCGTCAACATATTCCTCATGACGAACAAGGGCACCAACACCAGCAAGTTCATCCACAAACCCTTTTGATTTTTCGCAACTACTCCTCAATTGTTTTGCCGTCAAGAGTAACTGCTCTCATGGCAGTGCGGAGCTGTCGTGCTCGAGTTTTCGTGTGAAGGCTAAAATGCTCATGAATTTTATCCCAAACTTGATAGGAATGATCTGAACCAAGAACACGCGACAACACTGATTTAGAAAGAATTGACTGCAGCCATACCAGGAGTGTTTAATCTTGGACTTCCTAGGCTTCATAATCAAGGTTGATACGATCAGCAACACGATCATCTTCTATGAGATAGCGAGGAGGAATAATCGGATTAACCACGAAATGTTGCAATCTGTGTGACTTGATAACTGGTTCAATGTGTTGACGCCAGTGAAGATAATTGGAATCATCAAGTTTTTCAGCCACAGAGTTGGGAAATGATTGAGGAACTGAACTAGAAGGAGCAGAAGCCTTGAACACAGAACACTGGACCTTGTAAAGGAACTAGGAATTTGAAAAAATGACTCTAGATACCATGTTGAATAAACTAAGAGAGAGAGAAGGAAGAGAAAACTTGTTGAACATAAAGGCTAATTTTATTGACTATCAAAAGTTAATTACAGAAGGTTATAAAAGAGGTATATATAGATCTCTATTCTGCTATTGCAACAGAATTGTAACTAACTAACAGAACCTAACCAACTTTAACTGATTCTAACCAACTCTAAGATAGGTGCTGTTAGCTTTTGCTAACAGCCCTTACAATTAGTTTACAGAACTGTTTTCACAGTTGACTAACAGCATACTCTAATAAAACTCAAGGAAATTTCCATCCATTTCACCAATTCGTCTTATTTGATTTAGCTGACCCTTTTTTTTTCTTCCTAAACGAGTTTGACTTTTAAAGCATAGAATAGATCCATTAACTCTGTCACTACCTTTAGTGTGTTATTACATCTTTTGACTTTTAAAGGAGTTTGACTTTTAAAGCATAGAATAGATCCATTAATCAATTTAGGCAGATGACAATCAACTAAATCATTAAATAACTAGTGTACAAAATAAAAAATTCCAGCATAATCTTAGCACTTGCACCTCTATTCTAGTCTAGCAAATCAGAAATAAGTAAGGTAAGACAACTTGAATAGGCTGCTATGCTCATGCATAATTTACTTGAGAGTTGAGACAGATTACATGAATGACTTGAGAATTAAGGATCCTCTGCAGATGAATTTATATACAGATGATATTAATTACAATGTATAACTATAGGAAACAAGGAAACCCTAATCAAATAAGATTTAAATCACTATCAAACCAAATCATATCCCAACGATATTGTGAATCAGCAGAGATATACACCTTCTAAATATGAGATATTTTCCCTAAATAGGAGATACTTTCAAAAAAAATTAATTCTCAAACATAGACTATGAAGAGGTAGGAAACTTGCAAGCAAGAGATATTGGTTAGTGTTATTTTAATAAAGCAAGTTGATAAGAACCTTGGGAGAACCACACTACAAAAGCTAGCTATTGTAATTGGAGACCCAATGTCTTATAAATGTCACACTTCCAATGTGGGACTCAAATCCCTATCTTGTACTTGGATCTTAACATCCCACAACACTCAACAGCCACAGAGCCCATGTGGACTGACCGTGTGCTAACCCTTTGACTAATCCCAGTAAACAAAGCAATGCATCACCACCCGCGCTGCAACTTTGCAGCTGAGAGAGACATGGTGAAAAGCTTTGATACCACTTGATAAGAACCATACCACAAATGAAAGCCAAACCCCACACTAGAATCCCATACTTCCAATGTGGGAGTCAAGTCCCATACCTTGCAACTTGCAAGTGGATCCTAACACAACTGATGATATATCTTCACAATTAACTTCCATCCGTGGAAATGGTGTAGTATTAATCAGATGAAAAACTTTAGAATTCTCATTTTATGCGCATTGTCTTTCTAATTTTCAACATATAATGTAATACTTTCATTGACCAACATACCGTAGTTGATATCTAATGAAATCTTTTATTTTGTTTGTTTCGTAGGATAAACAGTTTCTGTCATCGCAAAATAGAATAATTGAAGCATGAAGCTATACTGGAGTCAAGGGTGAACAATACCTGAATAACATGTAAAACATTTGGAATATCAACACCACGAGCAGCAGCATCGGTACATACAAGAACACCACCTTTATCTTGAAAATCAACTAAGGTTTGTGCTCGCTCTTCCAATGTGCAATTCTTATGATAACGAGAACATTCAATCCCAGATCGGAGTAATATCTTTGCCACAGCTTCAACAGCCTCAACAGTGTTGGCAAACACCATTGTTCTGTGAATGCCACCGGCATTAACCAAATCTTCAGATCTGAATCTGTGATTCACAGCCTTTATGAGTTCATCCACTTGAGTATCAACCATAACTTCTATCCATTTTTGCTCCAATCTGAAAATTGAGAGACCACAATAACATTAAAATAAAGAAGAAAAAACATAAAAGAGCATACTAATTACCAGCATGACCAGGATTGGTTGGATCCCAAAAGAGCACAAGGTCAAAGATGCTGTGTATATAGTTCATAGGTTTTTCAACAAAGAAAGAATGGCATAAAAACTTGTTCCCTGACTGTAAAGCCATATATCATGCCCCACCAAGGAGGATAAATGAATGATTTCATAATCTTCTCTCAAATGCTAATCAGAAGGGCATCCTTACAACTCTGTCATAGATAAAAAACTAATCCAAACATAAAATTTAGAAATGGTGAAAGTAGCCTTTTTGAGGAAATGTTGGCAGGGGTGAGAACCTAAGTTGCACAGTTTGTAGTTACAAGTCTAATCAGAACTGGAGAATTTTCTCCACATAAAGCCTATTTTAGTCCTAGGGGCCTGGCTAGTACTACATTTTCCTGCAACCCTTTTACAACTAAATTTTTCTGTCACTTTTGATCTTCCAGTCATAGACTAGTAGTCTAGTACTCGTTAGAAATATAAAACTACTTATTGGCCTCCACCTAGCAACTTAACATTCGAAGAATTGGTCTTTAGTATGGTATCAATGTATTCATGGCCAAGTTATTCGATCACTATTCATAACATTTCAACCAAAAGTAAAGTGGTAATGTGCCTCATTCAAGCTTCAAGCCCAAAAGGCTCTTGCTGAGAGAGCCTATGATAGAATAAAACCACTTTATTTGCTTGTTATACATGCTAAAATATATGAAATAATTCTTCATCATCTACTTATCTTCAATTGAAGTAAACCTGGACTATGTGTGAAGGGTACACTAATGATCATACTTCCTAGGCATTCACCTCAACATTTCGGTGGACAGTAAACTAGATTTTTTAAAATAGTCTTACCATTTCTGATTATAGTAATATTTAGCTTACACGTTTGTCTATATGCAATTATGCATTTCATTTATCATATCTTCAGTTCACAATCAATGGAATCATTAATGCATTTAAGCATTTTCCTATTCTTCATAAATACATGTCAAGAGTTCACCACGAGCAGCTGAGTAACATGAGCAAAATAAAATGAAACGTCATTATTGATAATAAGACAAAAAAATGAACCTCGGATTGTGACAATGAAGATAGTTTCCACAAACCCACTCAGCATCAGGAAACATATATTTCAATACCCCTCCAGCTGTCTTCTTTCCATTCACTGGAAGTGTAGCAGCAACAAAAACATACTGCTTACTACGCTCATAATTTTTCCTCACTCTCCTCCAGTCTCTTAGTTTAACATTTCCGGCTTCATTATTAATATCAACAATATCCTCTTTATCATTGTCATCGTCTTCTGAGATGGCTTCAGTTTGAAGTTCCTCTTCACCTTCAAAAGCATCTTCTGATGACAAGGAAAATTCCTGTTTCATCGGAAACTCCGCTACTGATTTTTTTGATCGAGACAATAGTTTTTCATCAAAGCGGAGCAAGTTTATCAGGCGGATTACTTTATTCTGGAAGCTCCCACAGAGAAGTAAATCAGCTTCATCAAACACCTGACAGTAAGAAATATAAACACAACGTAATTCACACATCTTTTACACTGGCATAGTTACATAAGATCTGAAATATACCACATATTTAACACCACGCATAAATTCCATGCGTCGGGTTCTGTCAAGGTCAACATAATTCAGAAGAGCCGCAGGTGTCGTCACAATGACATCAGGTTCCCGAATTGGCCATCCCTGGGTCAAAATGATTCTTAGTATTGAAAATTCAAGAGCAGACCATAAATTCCATATAACTATAAGGATTGCACAATCACTACCTGTTTGCCACAAATGGCTGCCACACTAACTATTGTCTCGCCATCATCTCTACAGAGACTGTTAGCCATCCTCACTACCTGCTCACAAAGTTGCACATTTGGACAAAGCACCAGCAGAACGTTCTGTGGTGAGGTCACTTTTTGATCCAACACAGCATGTAGAGAATGTTCCTGGGCGTCTCTAAGCTTATCAATTAGAGGAACTAGGTAACTGTATGTTTTACCACTCCCAGTCTCCGCAGCAATAATAACATCCTTCCCTAACAGCACAGACGGTACAGAAGAAGCCTGAACACACATAAATAATGCTCACAACATAAGACCCAGCACCCCAAAAAATGAAAAGGACTGAACTTAGAATTGTACTTTTCATGATATTCTCCATTCAGAATCACAGTTTTACCTTGCCAACCTAACTGACCTTTAATATAAACCTGATTGGATGATAGTATCAAAAGCACTTAAAGACCTACATCTAGGACCTATCTGGAAAAACTTTTCCATAAACACCTATAGGAGAAGAAAATAAGAAGGTAAAATGAATTGAGTTTTCCCATAAGCTGTATCAACTTATGCACTTCAGCTTTTGGAGATGTTTTAGATAAGAACATTTCTACAAAAGTTAAGTGCATAAGTTGATTTCAGCTTATAGTAGAAGATAAATCCAATCAGCCCCTTAATTTTTGTCCAAATAAAAAATGAAAACAAAAACCAGTTATCAACAGCCCCTTGGTCTAGCTTCCAAAATCCAAATTGCATCCTATTTTGGATTGTTTTATTTCCAGTTTTTTTGACATCATAAGCATAAACACAACAAGTAAACAAGATCAAATTTTTAGCAAAAGGGATCATTCAATTTCCTAGAAAACCGCACGGGGGCATGAATTGACCAAAGGGGCAACATGAAAACAAGCAAAAACGAAGTGGGGAAAAAAATAGAAAGAAAGAAAGAAAAGGGACCTGAACGAGAGAGGGCCTATTGAGGCCAATGTTAGAGAGCGCTCGAGAAATGGTATCAGAGAGACCGAGTGAACTCCACGAAACGTTTTCTTCTGCAAAGAAAGTGTCTCTGCCATTGGAACCATGTGCTGCTGATGATGATGATGCAACAGCGCTTACAAAGGTTCTGGTTTGTGCTTGGCGTGGAGTGGTTGGAGAGAAAGGGCGAGGTTTGAATAGAGTAGGGAAGGTGGGAGCATAGCTGAAGTGGGAGAAGAAGTGGTAGCGAATTGGTGGGTTTTGGAGATGGAGCATCAAAGCAGAACGAGTCACAATCATTGGGATTTTTCTTCTTCACTGAAAAATTATCTGGTTCTTTAAACTCTGGTTACTAGTGGACAAACAATCACATAACCAGCAGGATGGGGTTTAGGGTTTTAGGCACTAAGGAAAGGATGAGAATGAAAGTTTCTTTCTTATTTGTTTTTTTTTTTCTTTTGTTGTGTACAAACTGTTTTAAAAATGGAATTTCCTGATTCACATTAATCTCATGTCTTCTGTCACATAGATGAAAATCATCAATCCTTCTGTATTTGTATAGCCTAGTTCTATTTGAGGCCAGCTAATTTAAGTTATATAATTGTCTAGGATTAAGAGAGTCTATCCTAGAATTTGATCCAATATCAACATTGGATTCTATATCTACTATTTGTTCAACTTGTCTGGTTCGAGAATTTGTCCTTCTAAAGAATCTATATAGGATTCCAGGAGATTGATTTATAGATTCAATAACAGGATTGTGTCCTGAGACTGTTTGTGAGGTTCCGGTGAATGGTATTGTCCTCATTTTCTAGGCTTTGCTAAAACGAATTTTGTCGAAGTTTGGCTTGTTGTTTTTCCTAAATCAAGTTTAGAAAGTTGTGTTGTAATTTTATCGAGTTCGTTTGTAGATAAACGAACTTGTTGGTCCTTAGTATTGAGAGTAATCAAAATATCGTTAATTTTATTTTCTAATGTTTGTATTTTGTTAAACAACAAATTTTGTGTTTTTGTTAAACTGTTTAAGGTTTCAGTTAAATCTTCAAAAGATTTTATCGAAAGTTTGTTACTAGAATTATTATTATTAATTATATCGCGATGTCTATCCAGAGCTAATGTAAGGGCTCTGATACCAAATAGGACGACAACTCCTTAATACAAATAGAAGATATGTACACCTAGGACTAATTGCCATAGGTGTCAGGTCTCTAACAAGATCCTTCGTAGGAGCTAAAGCTTTTGTAGTGCTCTTTGATCAAAGGTTTAGAGATAATAACTCTCAAGCCATAATAGGGATGATAGAAATAGATCTAAATCAAACAGTCTCCCTGATCTATATTGCCCCTAATCACACAATGAACCTTAGTGACTTCATACAAAACATAAACCTAGAAGTCCAAACAATAGGATTTGGAAGAAATTTTGAGGGACATAACTTGCACTTAGATATTACTTTCATTGGTAGAATAAATGACCAAATATCCCCTAGATACAGGATAAACACTAATCCTTTAGTGACAGTCCTATCATCTGATGGAATTCAATTTTTGCCACCAGAAATTTTTTATTCCTCCAGAAACCAAAATAATCAATGGCAAATACATATTGATGTTGGATCCTCTAGGAGTGCAATAACTACTCCTGCTTCTGCCATAATAACAAATAGAAGAAATAGTCTTTCAGTAAGATTTACGAATTATTAAGACATACAAAATCCCCTAGAAGAAGAAATGGAACCCTCTAGAATGTCCATGATGAATTTATGGCATTGTTCATATTTCGAATCATACATTCCTTACGAGGAACATAAACAAACTGGAATATCTTTCTTAAAAAAAACTCACCTTTCCCAAAAGCTTCTTAAAGTAGTTGAAAAATGGGAAGAAGATAAAAAGTGTCAAGGACAAAGTTTTGTAAATAATGAAACAGATTCCGATGACACCGATGAAGAAGACAAATATGTTTTCAGACAAAGATTATTTTCATCAATAGATAAAGAAAATTCTGATACAGATAACATTGAAGATTTGCTTACAAAGATTGATTTAAATAAATTATATGAAAATGAAATAAACTTCAAAAAAATGTTAGATACAAATTATGGAATTGATGAAACAGAATCAATACTCTCGTTTCCTGAAACCCTCAAAGGTCTTATGAATGATGCTTCAAGCTCAAATTTTAACCCCCAATTTGATTATATTATGAAAGACTATAACATAGGATCCCCCCCCCCCCCCCCGCGCTTGAAAAAGTTATTACTCTGATAGATTTAACTCTAGGAGAAAACATAAAATCAAAAGGAAAAAGGATGCCTATAGAACCAACATTCAATATGCCATCTCTTTTGTTAAACATAGGAAGTATTGACCCCTAACTACTTCCAAATTACATAGAACAATGGACTTCTGCTGTTATAAGAGACTATAAGGTGAACCATGAAAACCATGTATCCAATAGTCAAGACATGATAGCAAGAGTCGAAACATATCTAGGAGACATAGCTAGAGCCTACTGGGAATCTTTCAAACAAACCTTCCCGGAACAAATCTAGTAGACCCCGGTCCAAACATCCACAACTTTTGTAGCTTAATACAAAGAATTTTTACAACCCAATCTGTAAATGATGGAAATACCATCAGACAAAAAATTTACCTGGGCAACCTAGAAAGACTCTCTATAAGCTATTTTGGCAAGATAAAAGAATTTACCCAAGATTACCTAATGTATGCCTCCATAGCAGGAGGATTTACAGATAGATCTTTAGGAGAAAAATTATTTTTAAAACTCCCGGGTAAGTTAGGACAAAAAAAATTAGAGACAGTTGGAACGATGACCAAATTGACCCAGTCATGAATAATTTAACTGTTAGAATCCAACACATAATGAAAGTAATGGAAGAAACATGTACCAACATAGCCATTAATAAACAAATAAAAATGGCTGATTCAGAGATTTGCAAACAGATATACACTCCTCAACAATATCATAAAGAAATTAGGAGAAAAAGACCCCAGTACAAACCTCCTAGTAAACAACCTTCCAGGAAAAAGAACCCAACCCGAAGGTATTCAATTAGAGCCTCTAACTCCAGAAAACCTACTCTCAACAAAGAGAGACATGTTAGGAAACTTAGAGATAACAAAAGATACACGAAGCAATTAGAATGTTATGCTCGTCACCAACCAAGACATTACTCGAGAGATTGTCCAAATAAAACTAATCTGTTTACAAGAGAAGTAGAACTGATAAAAAGTTGTAGGATGAATCTTATTCCTATAGATGAGACAGTCTCTACTGACTCAGAAATATATTCAATAGTTAGTTGGTCTGACTATACCTCTAAAGAAGAAGAACTTAATAAAGATTATAAAATCTTAAACGAATTCACTAAAAATGAATACATAAACCTATACCCAGTAGATGATAAATACAATCAGTATGGAGAAATCCTTGATAATTTGGGATATAGTTTAATGTTTAAAATAGAATTAAATGATTGTGAACATGAAATACAATTCCACATAGGATCAGATCATAAGGAATGTCATTTCTGTAAAAGATATCCCCATAAAACATTAAGAGCTCACTGTAGCTTATGCTACAAGAACTTTTGTAAAACTTGCGTACAAACTGTTTTAAAAATAGAATTTCCTGATTCTAAGAAGGAAAATGATTCTGGAAATAAAATTATGAATAATCGGATTTCCACCCTGGAGATTAGGTTAAGTCAAATAGAAAAAAAAGTAGATTTTCTTTACGAAAATTTTGAAAAAGGTAAAAATCCAAACTTTTCTGTGGAACATACTAGTGGGCTTATGGCACTACAAAACAAAGATTGCATCCCCATAATTTGCAATAAAGAGAAAAACAAAAGCCTACATATTTTGGTTAAAATAATTTTTCCTAAAATAAATAAATTTAACCAAACAGAAATAATTTTACAAGCCTTGGTAGATACTGGTTGTTCTTTTACTTCTATATGCCAAAGTGTTGTACCCCAACACAATTGCTTCAAAAGTAATATAATAACCAAAACTAGAACAATGTCTGGAGACATAATAACAAATGATACAGAAACACGAAATTTCACCATTCAATTATCCACAAATTGTGAAATTTTTTGTAATAAAATTTTTATAAATAAAGTAGATGTTGTAGACTTACGACTCGCTAAAGAAAAAAAGATTTTAGGACTCGATTTTATCATACATGATAATAGATCAATTACTATTACAAAAGATTATCTACTAATTTCCACAAACTCACAAATGTCACCTATAATAGATGAACTCACATCAGAGTTACGAGCAAAGCGTGGTGATGCCCCCACTAATTTAAATAAAAATAATCAATGTCCTTGTGACACACCTGGTAACTGTAAAATAAAAGAATCAAAAAATCATGGTAGTATAAACACTCTAGAAACATGTGACACATCCCATGATTCTTACTACGAAAGTATTTTGGAAAGCATAAAAACGGAAACCGAGCTACAATATGAACTATCTGTAGCAAAATCTGATTACAAATCTGTCAAAATTAACAAGATTATAACTTTTGATAATATACAACAGACTATAGACGGATTAAATAAAACTAGTATAATAGGAGAAGGCCCTACAAAATATTGGGAAAAAGATCATGTTATATGCAAATTAGAAATCATAAACCCAGATCTGATAATTAAAACCAAAGATATTCAGTATGGGAATTTCGAACAAGAGGAATGTAAAAGCCGCATAAAAATCCTCTTGGATTTAAAAGTTATAGCACCTAGTACTAGCCCTCATAGAAGCCCTGTTGTCATTGTTAATAAACATTCAAAGCAAAAAAAGAGGAAAGACTAGAATGGTCTATAATTTCAAAAGGCTTAATGATAACATCCACATATGGATACACTATTCCCTCTAAAAATGTGTTGATAAATAGGATACAGAAAGCCAAATGGTTTTCGAAATTTGATTTAAAATTAGGATTTCACTAAGTAAAAATGCATCCTGATTCAATAAAGTGGACTGCTTTTTCTTGTTTAGAAGGATTATTCGAATGGAAAGTAATGCCTGTCGGACTAAAAAATACACCACAAATTTTTCAAAGAAAAATGGATAATATTTTTGGAAATTATAAAGAATTCACTTGTATGTATATAGATGACGTACTTGTCTTTTCAAAAACTAAAGAAGAACATTATTTACATCTTAAACAAGTTCTTCATTTATTTGAAAAGTTTGGATTGATTATTTCAAAGTCAAAAATGGAAATTTGTAAAACCCATATTTCTTTCCCAGGAACAGAAATAGGAAACGAAAAAATAAGGCTACAGCCTCATATCTCCCAAAAAATTCTTGGTTTCCCAGATAAAATGGAAGATATAAAAACCTTGAGAGCTTTTCTAGGCCTGCTTAATTATGCAAGAAATTTTATCAAAGACCTAGGAAAATATACAACTCCTATTTACAACAAAACATCTTTGACTGGACAAGAAAATTCAATACAGAGGATATAAAACTAGTCCAGAAGATAAAAGAAATGGTTAATAACTTACCATATCTATCCTTACCATTAGATTCTGACTATCTAGTTATAGAATGTGATGGTTGTGAACAAGGATGGGGAGTCATCCTAAAGAAAAAGAAAAATAAATATGAAAAAAATTCATGATGAAGAAATTTGTAGGTATGCTTCGAGAAAATACCATACAAAACCATAGGTATACTCAACATCTATAGACTATGAAGTAAATGCTATAATAAATGCTTTAGAAGGATTTAAACTCCTCTTGATTAATAAAAGCGAAATTACCATAAGAACAGATTGTGAAACAATAGTGGCTTATGGTAGCCAACAGATAAATATTGACAAAACCCCCCACAAAAGATGGCTTTTATTCCAAGAATATGTTTATCATAATGGAATAAAAATAAATTTTGAACACATAAAAGGAGTAAAAAATGTTGTTGTTGATATTCTCTCTCGTTTTGCAGGGACACAACAAAATGAAGCCTGGTAAGGTTTCCTACCAAAACATAAAGCAAAAAATGAAGTTCGGCAATCAAGAATTGTCTGTACTTACAAATGAGTTTCACTACCCTGGTAGAGAAGCTGTTAATGACAAATTCAATAGTCTCATTGACAATATTTGGAATATTCCAAAAAATACAAATAATAATGAGCAGTTTGTCTAGTCAGTAAAAAAGAGCATAATCTGTGCTCTATACAATTTCTGCATAGCAGATAACCAAGGAGTTCCTCTCCTTACAAAAGCCTCTCCTTCTGGAAAAGGTTATACAACTTTTGTCCTATTATGAGGACCTCATAAAGGTGTTTATACCAATTTTAAAGACCTTTGCCTTGCAAAAGAGGGTATTCAAAGCCCAATCTATAAAGGTTTCTATTCGAGGAAAGAAGCAGAAAAAGCCCTTGAACTAAATACCACAAACATCAATAAAATAAAAAGGGCTCTTGAACCAGAAAACCCGACTATAGTCATAAATGTTGGCCAAACCAAGACTAGCCAGAAAACCTATAAAGACTCAGTCAGCCTAAATATCCCAGGACCAATAAATGACCTAAACTTAGACAATTTTAAGAAAATATAGAGTTTATTGTTTAAGGTACACAATAACCAAACCCAAATTCCAAGTCTCTGCATAGGTGCATGCTTATTTCAACCAAAAATTTGTATGCATCAATAAAACCCCATACTGTCAAGACAAAACCAATTGTCCTTGCAAGATAAAATTCCTCTTTAGAAAAGTCAGACTAGACTTGGACTAGTTTAAGTCCTTTGGATATGAGGACCTAGCAATTTCCGCGAAAAAGTCTATTGGACTATGGATGTTTGGAATCAATCCTGATTCCTTCATCTGATAGATTCGAGGGATTCAATCCCTCAATCAATGAGGCCATAAACCTGATCTAGGCAAAAATGATGGACTACATTGCCATCAAAATAACAACTTGCCCAAACAACTTTACTGCTCAGAATTACCCATGTCATGTTATGAAACTCTTACCAGAGGATCATAGAAACTACCCTGTCTATTCAATGATGAATACGAAAGTTGGGAAGTACAGGGTAATACACAGTATCAATATAGCCTCATGAGGGCATAAATTCAGGGTTACCAATGGTTCTTCTTAGAATCAGATAAACATGAGTTTGATCTAATAAAAGAAACTCATGACACAAAGCTTTTCCTGCCCTTATACAATGGGAAGTTTTTCATTCCTTTCCCGGTTGATCACAACAACAAACTGGTTCAATTCTTCCAGAAAGAGAAAAAAGATAAGGAGATTTACGAAGCCAGCGGATGTAATGGACAACAAACCCCTCATTTCCCATCCACCGACCTCTCAATGGAAGACTCATCCGACATCTTCTGTTCTGGGAATATCCAAGACGAAGAAGATGTTACTATCACAAAATCAACCAAGAATTAAAGACAGAAGCATCCTGCCTAAACACAGTCAAAATCCAAGGCGGGAATCTTTATTGTTGCATAGATTATGACATTGAGCTTATCTACAAAACTTTATTTGTAAAAGACAACTCTGTGACAAAGTAAATGAACAGTAACTTTACGGTTCTTGACTGAAGGGGTTTTTGTCTTATTCTATCAATTTTCTTTATATAAAGGGTCTTGGGGTTCATTTGTGGACACGTTGAAAAACACCAGACCCAATAGTGAGAGAAACTGAAGGAAGAAAAACTTGTAATAGTTGTCTTTGCAATAATACCAAGTTCTTTTCTGGATCCTCCCTCTCTTCCCCTTTTTTTCCTTTGTTAAACTATAAGTATGAGTCTCACTATGTCTGGCTAATCCTTTTGAAGGCTCCCTCAAGGGGCCTTAGTTATCTTTATTTAGAAAATGTGAATATGATTTAGAATCCAGTTGTTGTAAACAATGTTTTTTTTTCTTTCCTTTCTGCTTGTTTTTCAAAAACTTGGGATTAGTAAGCCTGCAAAGGTGTGCCCTTGATAGCTGTTTTTGAAAAACTATGAAAGTCCTCTTTGGTTAGGCTGGTGCTTGGAGGAAAATAAGATCAACGTAAGGCCCAAAGAAGTGTAGGAAGGTCGCGATCTTCAGTACTCGGCTTAATATCCAGAAAACCGATAAGGATCTTGTATATTTGTTCTTAAAAAAACACTGTTTACAACAATTGGGTTCTAAATCATATTCGCATTTTCTTAATAAAGATAACTAAGGCCCCTTGAGGGTTCCTTCAAAAAGATTAACCAGACATAGTGAGACTCATACTTACAGTTTAACAAAGGAAAAAAAAAGGGAAGACCTTGTTGGAAAATTCAGAAAATTGATTAAGAAAAGGATGGGAAATTGGCAAGATTCAAGGGTTGGCAGTGGCTAATTTCCTAGGACTTAATAAGGTGAATCTTGGCATAAAATGGATGAATGAGATGGTAAAAACGTAGGTTAAGTGGTGACCAGACAGAAATATAGAAATGGATATAGCTCAAGCTTCAAGGCTCCAAATGATGTGATTCCAAAACGAGGTGAAAGCTCTCATTTTGAGTTTCAATTTAGGCTCAAGAATCACTTAATTTGAACGAGTAAAACGAGAGTTATGGTCAAGAGATAATTTTGAGCAAAATTAGATTTTCTAGAATTGTGGTTTGAAAGGCAAGGTTGAAGATGAAATGGTGGAAGGAAAGAATCACTCTTTTCGACGAGGGCAACACACAAAGGATGTGAAAGACCTTTGACATAGCCAGGGTGTTCTTGAATCACTCAAGAACTTAGGAGAATCACTCTCACTAAGATAAAAGAGATAAACTCTAATTTTTCTGAATAAAACTCAACTTGTGTTTATTGATAAAATGGTTCAGCTTATAAAGAAGCTTTACCATCAGATTTTACATATGCTTCATTAAAGGAAATTACAATCCACTTAAAGTTAGTAATGAGCCATTAACCTAGGAAATTAAAAGAACTTAAATGGTTGAGTGTAATTGAAATTGTGGCAACCAAAAGTCACCCCAAGGTTGATGCCTAAGCTGCCAATTAGGCCCTTATTACAACTTAAACTAAAGCAAATCGTCTTAGAATATGATGCGGTGACATTTTTGTAATTAAAACAATGAAAATTGTTTTTTACTACACACATTATAAGATGGTTATCAATAACTGTCTTAGAATGTCATTGGGTGGCAGTGTTGTAATTAGGGGGAATGAAAACGACAACGGGTATTAGCACAAAACCGTCTTGGTTTTCATTCCTAAATAAGTCTGAAATCCCTAGCTTCCCCCCTCGAACTCTCGCATTGTTGAGCCTTCCTCGAACTCTCCCTCTCTAGCTCACCTACTCTCGAATGTGCCCTCTGTGACACCCTCTACCCCACACATATATGTACTAATAATAAAAGGAATAAAAATGCGGAATTAATTAATAGTTTTTAAAACACATTTAAATAAAAGCCTTTCAAAAGGGTAAAAGGCTCACATTCACTTTTCTAACATCATAATAAAACTTGTCCAAATAAATAATAAATCATCTCGGCTCAAAACAATGTCGTCCAAGATTTCATGCAATTAATATAGAAACCTATACCCCAATGTCACATTCTATCAGAGCATTTTGTTCCCATGTCCTCTAGCCTAAGGTTCTTCATAGTCATCCACCTAACCATCTGCTCTCACGAACACAAGGTTCAAGATCATCACAGGATCCAAACACAAATAGCACATGGGGAGTGAGTTATCACATTCCTAGCTAATAGAGATAAACAAGACCACATGTAGATTTACATATCATATAAATGAAATATAACTTACTTAAACATAGTTGACGTCATTCCATCACTTTGTCGCGTAACATTACATCACAACACAACACGTCTCATTCATTTTCACATCATTCATGTACTCAAGGATCAAAACACAATATCACTAAATCAATCATCAATCAATATACAACCATTATGCAATAAATACACTAAGACTCAATCATATATGCAATGTGGTACCATGTCAGCGAAAAACCTCCTCGGGCGCTTAGGAGTGCATGACAAGACAAACCACACACTAGTAAGTCAGGTCACTCTCACTAGGTAAAATCATAGGGAGACCAGTCGGGGTCACGTTGTTTTGCAAGAATGCTCCAACCATGTGGGATCGCCACAGGCTTAAAAGAGCACTCAAACCGGGTGTATTTACCCCCAAGGCCTACACTTTGAAGAGTCCGTCAGGGCCTCTCCCTCCTAAGGTCCAACCCAGAAAACATTTTAGCATGCAGACTCTATCTATGAATTGTACAAAACACACGACTCCTCCATTGTTCTCAAAATAATTTTATTTCGTTGCGCTTGTGATTAAACTCGTCGGGTCCCCTCAGTGGTTCCCATCACAAGGTTACTTTAAGAGTTGTGACTTTTGGTAATTTATTTTTTGAAATTAGTCACTGGTAATCGATTACCATCATAGTGTAATCTATTACACATCAACATATGTGATTCTTCATGTTTAAATTTGAAAACCAAAACGTTTAAAAACATTGGTAATCGATTACAAGTATTGTGTAATTGATTACACAAGTTTGAAATGATTTGAAAAAGTTTTATCATAAGTTGTGACTCTTGAAATTTTAAATCTAACGTTTTAAAACATTGGTAATCGATTACATGATTATGGTAATCGATTATAGCTTTGTAAATCAGTTTTGAAAAGAATGTTGGCTACTGGTAATCGATTACCAGAGAGTAAAACTCTTTGGTAAAAGATTTTTCTTTTTGAAAAATTCTTGTGCTATTCAATGTTTTGAAAAACTCTTTTAATACTTATCTTGATTGAGTCTTCTCTTGATTCTTGATTCTTTACTTGAATCTTGAATCTTGATCTAGATTATTCTTGAATCTTGAAACTTGTTTGACTCTTGATTCTTTGGCATCATCAAAATAATCTTGGAAGACATTGCTTCCACAGCTTGTAGGCCTTGGATCTTCTTCATCAATGAAGACATTTGTTTCTTGAAGATCTATGGCAGCAGAATGGAGATGGAAGAAAGATGATTGGAGATGCCACTTCAAGGAAAAGATGAGTCAAGAAGAAGCTCACCGTCATAGAAAGCCATGGATAAGAGCTTGAAGGTAGGAGAAGATGAGTGGAAGGAGAGGGAGAGATGAAACATGAAATTTTGTGCCTCAAATGAGGTCTGAACTTTGAAGTGTAATTCTCAAATGATCAAAGTTGAAAAAATGCACACACAAGGCCTCTATTTATAGCCTAAGTGACACACAAAATTGTAGGGAAATTTGAATTTCTATTCAAATTTCACTTGAATTTGAATTTTGAATTTGTGGAGCCAAATTTGGAGCCAAAATTTCACTAATTATGATTAGTGAATTTCAGCTATGGTTCAACCCACTAATCCAAGATCAAGTCCAAGATTCTACACTAAGTGTGCTTAGGTGTCATGAGGCATGTAAAGCATGAAGAATATGCACAAAGTGTGACTATATGATGTGGCAACGAGGTGTAGAAAGCAAATGCTCACTTCCCCCTTAGGAAGGTCCAAAATTTAATTGGACTAGGCTTCTTCCAATTCAATTAAATTTCTCTCCCAACACACACATCAAATAGTGCACTTAATGCATGTGAAATTACAAAATTATTCATAATACCAAAACTAGTCTAAGTGTCCTAAAATACAAAGGTTGAAAAATCCTACATTACTAGGACACCCTCCCTACACTATGAAGCCCTAAATACAAGGCCCAAAAGACAATGAAACCCTAATCTAATATATACAAAGATAAATGGGCTCATACTTAGTCTATGGGCCCAAAATCTACCCTAAGGCTCATGAGAACCCTAGGGTCTTCTCTTGCAACTCTAGCCCAATCTTCTTGGAGTCCTCTATATCTCATATGAGCACCTAAGTTTGTATTGAAACTAAAAAGAAGAGCAAACCTAGCTAATGATTCCCTATGTATGTGAATCATGAAGATGTTGGATGCATGAGTGATTTTACAAAAGAGGGTTGCACCACTCAACACATTTATCATACCACCTATCATAGGGATTTGGTGCCTCATAATACCTATTTTGGGGCTCCAATAAAGCACAAGGATTTAAGCTCTTACGAACCAAACCCTCATCCAACAACTCCTTTACTTGAGAAATAACCTCAAGATCAAAAGGTATGGCAGTGCTAAGGGATGTTTCCCTTGATATGAGAAGGTAGAAGGATTGTTTAAGGAGTGCTCTTTTGATATCATTTTTTGTTGCAAAATGATTTTCCTTCTTAACAATCTTCTTGGAGGAATCTTTTTCTTTTTTTTCCTTCCCCTTGGCCTTTGAAGACATGACCTTACTATCCTTTTTTTTCTTTTGTTTTTCTAGTTTTTCTTCCTCATCCCTCCTATCTTTCCTAGTTAGTTGATCTTTGGCCACCTGCGAAGGTGTTTGAGGATGCAACATAAATTTTGTTCCAAGGTGGGTGAGGGTTATTTCATTAGTTAGGCCATTATAAATTATTTTCCTATCATATTGCCATGACTTACCTAAGAGAAGGTGTCCTGCCTCCATTGGAACTACATCACAAATCACTTCATCCTTATATGTTCCAATGGAGAAGAGTACTTTTACTTGTTGATTGACTATCATCTCCCCTTGTTCATTAAGTCATTGAAGTTTGTAAGGCTTTGGATGGGGAGTGATAGCAAGGCTCAACTTAGAGACTAATCTTGAGCTACAACAATTGCAACATGAACCACTATCTACAATGAGAGAGCATGTGTTATAAAAATTTTTACACCTTGTGTGAAAAATATTCTCTCTTTGAGATTGGGTCAAGTCACAAGATTGGCCTCCTAGAAGCCTTCTAACCGTTAAAAGGTCCCCTTCTTCTTGGGGGTAGATTTATTCACTAGATTCTTCCCCTTTTGCTTCTTCACTTTCACTAGAGGAAGGTGAAGTAGTAACCTCATCTTGGCTACTATAAATGTCTTGGCCCCTCATAATCATGGTTTTCTTGGTGGGACATTGAGAAGCAATGTGTCCTCTTCCAAGACATTTAAAGCACTTTATAGAGCTAGTCTTCTCTTGTATACTAGCCTTAGGGGATTCCTTTTCAATTATCTTCCCCTTATCATCTTTGGGCTTAGAAAGTGCAGCCCCTGAGATGCCTTGACCTTGGTCTTTCTTTAGATAAGAGTAAGAGTCATAAGATTTTGAAGTAGGCTTCCTTTTAAGTTGTTGCTCTACCCGTATGCAAAGTTGGACTAGGTCATCTAGGTCCCTATATGGAAGGAGTTCAACCTTATCCCTCACTTCCATATTAAGTACACTAAGGAACCTAGCAATACTTGTTCTTTCCTCCTCCCTAAGCCCAACACTCAAAAAGAGTAGTTCCATTTGTTGCCTATACTCTTCAACACTCATACTCCCTTGTCTAAGCCTTTGGAGCTTGTCCATAAGCTCCCTTTCATAGTAGGAGGTGATGTGTCTCTTCCTAAGGGCACTTTTCAAGTCATTCCAATACTCTACTAGAGGATCCCTATGAATCCTTCTTTCCATAACAAGGGTAGTCCACCAATAAAGGGCATACCCTTGGAAGCTAAGGGTAGCCAAAGGAACCTTCCTTTCTTCACTTGTATGATGGCAAACAAAGAGTTGCTCAACCTTCATTTCCCAGTCTAAATAAGCCTCTACATTGTCCTTCCCATGGAAGTATGAGAGGTTAATGTTAGCCTCTTGAGGCTTTCTTTCCTTTTCTCTCCTATGGGAGTGAGGTCTAGGAGGTGACATATGCCTTCCTTTATAATAGTCACTAAGTTCTTCATTTAGGCTCTTGCAGGAGTCATGACTACTATAGGAGGCATGTTTTTCTTTTCTTAACTCTTTTAGTATTTTTCTTCTTTCTTATTCCTTTATTTGTTCCCTCTTATCTTGATTTATTTATACCCTCTCTTTTTCTTTTTCTTTTCTTTCTAGTTTTTCTTTCTATAACTTGAGGGAACTCAACTCATCTAAGATTCTAGATAGAGAGTCCTTATGCCCAGTACCCTCACCATTAACACTAGATGAATGATGAATCATGTTGGTTCCTAAGTTGTGGTTCTTTTTTGTTGGGGGTTTGCAAAAAGGTAAAATCTAGGATTCAAAAGAACTCAAGATAAGCGTGATAAGTAAGAAGAAAGTATTATGCAATAACAAGATAAACTAGGCGTGAGCAGTAAAGAAAATAAGCTATGAAAGTAAACAAGAAATTAAAGTGCAAGAAATGTAAACTAGGCGGATCCTAAAAGTGTTTGGATGACCACATTTAAGGTTCCCAACAAAACACTCACTATCCTAAGGGAAAAATTGTCTAAAATTATTACACACAAATGGAAGTTTGGTAACCTATTGGAAGCTCCCAACACGCTTCCAATGAAAGACCTTTTTGTTACAAAATTTGAAAGTAATGAAGGTAAGTAAATTGCCAATTACAAAGTTACAAAAAAGTCCTCAACTTTGGTGGTTGTTCTCTCTTTGGTGTTTCACCCAATTTGGAGTGCTTCTTAGTCCAATAACTCTTAAGGTGGTTGGCCCCTTGCTTCTTGACTCAAATTCTTCAAGGGATGACACCAATCATTCTTTATAATTCCCTATATGGCAACTCACAAACAAGGAAACAAAGAGACAAGCAATAACCAAAGACCAAAAAAATGAAATGAAAGATAAACCAATAGAGTTTTAACAAGGAAAATTTTCAAGAATTATTCCACAATTAAAGCAATGAAAGACACATAAAAACAAGCTAGGACTCAAAGAGAAACCAATAATGGCTCTAGAGTATATTAAAAAAAACAAAAAAAAAAGACTTAAGAAACCTCTAGTTTTGGCACTTGTTTTCACACTAATTTTCAATTGAAATTTCATAACCAAGATTGGTATAAAATAGGCACCAATTATAGAACAAATTTTGAGCCAAAACAACAAGCACACTTCCCTTTCGCTTTTTTTTTCTTTTCCTGGACAGTGATTTTCCTGCCAGCTTGTGTGATTTTTCTTATTATTTCTTTTATCCAAATCACTTAGTTCCTTTTTTCTAATTTTTTTTTCCAAATGTCTAGAAAATTAAGTAAAAATTTCAGCTCAAAATTAGCAGTGACCAATTCCCAATAAAGTTTACAAGTTCGTATGTTCAAGCTGCCAGCACCAGCAATTTCAACCTAGAAATCAAGAGTAGTGTTTATGTTGCTTAAGGCTTGGATAGTTATAATTTGTGTTTGCTTATGCTCAATTGTCATGAATAACACAATTCAAGATAGCTTAATACTTATTTTGATTCACAAATCCAGCCACAACTCAGAATCACAACTCAATTTCTTCATAGGCATCATATAGGAAACTTAGAAAACAAAACAAAGTTCAACAACAAGACTACTTCTAGGAATTGATTTAGAACATGTTATGAACTAAATAACATGCATGAATTAGACTCAAAATTCAAAATATAGGCTAAGAATAGAAAGAATACATGAACAATGTATCTAGAATTCAATAAAAAAAATCAAAATTTAACACAAACTTAGAACATAATGTGATAATTATTATGACTAAACATGACTCTAAGACAACATGAATGAAGTGATTTACACTTAGATTTTTGTGTTTTCTTTTCTAATCAATATTTTGCAAGAAAATTTAGATCTAAAGGTTTAGCACAAGAAGATTATGACTGAAAAATGATAGAACCTAAAATCAACATAAAAAAATGATTCAAGAGTCGATCTATAAAATTTGAACCATAGAAATGCAAGAACAAATGTAGATCTAATATTTAATCGGTTTATTTTTTTGGATCTACTCTAAACAGCATCAAACCACAAGACAATGGAGGAGATACATGGAGAATAAGATGAAGAACAAGGAATTAAAGTGAATTGACCGAACAAAAAAGATAGAGGAAGCAAAAGAACATCACCTAGACGAAGATGCTCTGATACCACATGACGTGGCTCCATGTGGAGCTTGTAGGCCTTGGATCTTCTTCATCAATGGAGTCCTTTGATTCTTGAAGATCAATGTCAGTGGAATGAAGATGGAAGAAAGATGATTGGAGATGGCACTTCAAGGAGAAGATGAGTCAAGAAGAAGCTCACCACTATAGGAAGCCATGGATAAGAGCTTGAAGGTAGGAGAAGATGAGTGGAGGGAGAAGGAGAGAAGGAGCACGAAATTTTATGTCTCAAATGAGGTCTGAACTTTGAAGTGTAATTCTCAAATTATCAAATTTGAAAAAAATGCACACACAAGGCCTCTATTTATAGCCTAAGTGTCACACAAAATTGGAGGAAAATTTGAATTTCTATTTAAATTTCACTTGAATTTGAATTTGAATTTGTGGAGCCAAAATTTCATTAATTATGATTAGTGAATTTTAGCTATGATTCAGCCCACCAATCCAAGATCAAGCCCAAGATTCTTCACTAGGTGTGCTTAGGTGTCATGAGGCATATAAAACATGAAGGACATGCACAAAGTGTGACTATATGATGTAGCAATGGGGTGTAACAAGCAAATGCTCACCTCCCCCTTAGGATGGTCCAAAATTTAATTGGATTGGGCTTCTCCCAATTCAATTAAATTTATCTCCCAACACACACATCAAATAGTGCACCTAATACATGTGAAATTACAAAACTACCCCTAATACAAAAACTAGTTTAGGTGCCCTAAAATACAAGGGGGCTGAAAAATCCTACATTATAAGGTACCCTCCCTACACTATGGAGCCCTAAATACAAGGTCCAAAAAATAATGAAACCCTAATCTAATATGTACAAAGTTAAGTGGGCTCATACTTAGCCCATGGACCCAAAATTTACCCTAAGGCTTATGAGAACTCTAGGGCCTTCTCTTGTATTTTTGGCCCAATCTTTTTGGACTCTCCTAGCCATGACTCTGGTGATGAGTCCCCTCCTTGGGAGGATTGCATCATCTACAGCACAAACACAGCCTGAGTTGACATCCCATACATACAAGTTGTTTAAGCTGCTTGCAGCAATGACAGATTGATTATCGTGGGTGATTGTTAGATCCAATACTGATCCAAGGCAACCATGAAGAGTATAACTTAAGGATCCTGTATTTGTACCCCACATTTTAACTAACCCATTCAATCCCCACAAAAGTACATGCAATATTGGCATAACATTGCTGAATGAGGGAAAATGACATTTAAGCATCAGAAGTAGGTAAAGATCAGCAGAACTAAGTTCTAATAATATAGAGAATATATACCAATACCTAGGTTATTAAATGGAGGCGCCATGGTCTCCATGGTGGAATATGTGGCGGATTTTTTGCCAACCACCATAGGCAATTTGTGATGGTTGTGCCATAGGCTACAATGACGTGTTTATATGGAGGAATTTTGTCCTTCTGCCATATTCCACCATCGATAACACTGACCAATACTAAATATCTAATTCCAAAAGTTCAAATGGGAAATCAAAAGATATTGTACCTTATTTAGGCATTCAACATCCTTCATCTTTTCTAACATCCAATAGTCAATCAACATCTTATTTTCAAGTTCAACTTTATTGGCTTTAGTAGTCATCTACTCCATTGTGCTTTATGTTCAAAATTCTCATTGACAACCACTTCTAGAAATTTAATCTTTTCTTCCAAGTCCACCTTTGATTGAGAGCATTCTTCCATGCAACGATGACTTAACTCACAATCATTTGTAAAAAAATCAAAAAGAAAAACGACAAATTATGGAAGGCCATTAAAAACATAAGAAAGATTGTGCAACCTCAACTCAGTCAATTCCTTCTGTAGATCAGCCACTGCATTTTCTTTCTCTTGAACCAATGCTTTTCAAGCTCTGGACTCAGCTACTTCCACAATAAGTTGCTTAAACAGTCGAGATTGAGCTTTGTAGCATTGCTACAGTTCCACTTGAAGATTCTCTACTTTCTCTTTCCACTAAGAGCCCTTCAAAGATATAAATACATACAACACTAAACTCAATAAAAGCATTCCAATTGTTAAACTGCTAGACACAGATCATGATCCAACCAACAATATTAATACCCATCCCCCCAAAAAAAATATTCAAAAGATGTAAAGGGAAAGGAGGAAGAATGCCCATAATCAAAAGCCAATAAAATGAAGAATCAAAGATGGATAAAATTGTAGACATGGAGTATTCTTCTATCAAAACCGATGATTGAAAAAATTTCTAAAACATAATTAGGGATGGAAATCGGATACGTAAGCACAGTCCCATAAATTTGGTAATTCCTAAGAAACATTAATATTGTTCGTAGCAATCATAGAGAGAGGACTTAAGAAACGATGGGTCTAGAAAGAGCTAGTACGACGGGAGCATGAGCAGCTTCCTCAAGCAAATGGCGCTTCTTTAGAGCCTTCAAATCATGTTTGGTAGCTTCACTCGCAATTTCTTCTTGCGACTTGCATGCTTTCGCCATTGCTGCCAAAATAACAGAATCTAACCACCAAACTTATACATGAACAGGGAATAGAGAGAGCATGGAGATGCTTTATATTGACTGTATAGAAATGAAAACCAATTAAACAGAAAAGGAAAACATAGAAACTAAATGAATTTACAAGTTTCTTATGGGCATCTGCAATGAATAATGATGAACATGCAAGGCTGTTATAGTGACATTAATTTAATTTAATTTTTTTTTTTGTAGATTTCAGATAATAGAAGCAAACTTAAGATATTTTTCTTATTGGGGAAAAATAATTTGGCAGATAGGTTCCTAATTTAAAGCTTTATGTCAAATTACTATATATTGTGTGCTTGAAGGATCATTTTTTGGTTGCATGGCATGTAATTTTTTTTAAGGGTTTATTAGATTAACAATTATAGGAAACCAACAGGATCTTGAAACCTATGATTCTCACAAATAATAGATAAACAATACGTATCTTTCTCCATAGTGAGGTTTCTCTCCATGTACTTTGATTTCTTGGAAGAGGAGAGAAACAAGATTTCACTCCCTTGACTATTCTCTCTGTCTCTCTACGTTTGTGATGACTAGAGATTAGATAGAACACTTTTTTGTCAGGAAGGGGACCTAGTTTCACGTTAGTTGGTATTAACCCCCTTTTATAATCACTACTCCATCAAGTAGCAATTACCTCTAGAAACTTCTCTTATTTAACCCAATTACAATTTAGTCCTTAATTCTTTATTATTTATTTATTAGTTCCTACATAAGTCACATGTCTCTCACATTCTTCCACTTGGCTCATGTGACATTACTAAACATTAAGGACTAAATAAATAAATAAATTAAACTAACATAATGTGCATTAAAAAATGACTAAATTGTTCTATACATTGGGTACATCATAATTTCATGATTAAGAATATGAGCCAATTTGAGTCATGGCGGTTGTACATCACTTAATCAACATAGTCCCTTCCATATACTACAAATTAGTCTTCTCCTTAACATGACCATTAGTTAGGAGTACATAATTTATCCAACATAATGTCTTTATTCAAGACAAACCTATTAACATTACTCTAAGACAAACATGCATGCAAACATAGAGAACAAATAATCAAAAACTTATCATAAATAAGCCCATAGTGTCAGTAAAAATACCTAAGGTAAATTACACTTAATGATCATCAATAACAATAATGCCCATATTTTCAACATGATCTATAAATGTCTTGGGTGGTAATCCCTTTGTCAAAGGGTTAGCTATCATAAGGTTTGTGCTAATATGTTTTATTGACACTCTTTGTTCTGAACTTCTTCTTTCATGGAAAAGTACTTCAATTCCTTATGCTTATCACCCTTAGAGTACTCGTCGTTCTTAGAAAAATACTACTGCGGAGTTATCATAATTCATTTTCAGTGGCCTGGCAATACTGTCGACAATTTCAAGCCCTTAAATAAAGTTTCACAGCCAATTAGCCTGAATTGTAGCCTCAAAACATGCTACAAATTCAGTTTCCATGGAAGATGCAACAACAATTGATGCATATGAAATTACTTACATTTGTTTTCGTTCCATATCATTTTTAGGACATTGTGCAAGACTAAATTTGTCTCCTTTCTGAATTGGAACAGGTGATGCTGAACACTTTTCCATCCTAAATTTCTGTAGCACTTTATTGATATATGCTTTTTGAGACAAGCCTAACAATCCTTGTAATCTATTTCAGAATATTTCTATCCCTATCACATAGCTTGCCTCACCCATATCCTTCATTTCAAAATTACTAGAAAGAAACTTCTTAGTCTCATGAAGAAGACCAATATCATTAGTTGCAAGCAATATATCATCAACATATAGGATTAGAAAAATAACCTTACTCCCACTGACCTTCAAATATATACACCGATCAACAATATTTTTCTTAAATCCAAAGGAAATAATGGTATCATAAAACTTCAAATATCATTATAAACCCTTATTTATGCCTAGCAACCCCAAACATGCAGGTGCCTTATATTAGGTGTCCTATTCGTCCAAAGTTCAAAAGGTGTCTTTGGAACTACCTTACTAGGAACCCTATTCAAAAAATACATGGCAGCTTTCAAGGCATACATCCATAAAGATATAGGTAAAGTTGAATTGATTAACATACTCCTAACCATATCCATTAAAGTTCTATTACGCCTTTCTGATACACTATTTTGGTTGTGGTGTACTAGGCATTGTGTATTGCACATAGATGTCATGTTTCTGAAGAAGTTTAGCAAATGGACCTGGGTGTTGCCCTATTTCATCGTATCTTCCATAATACTCACCACCTCTATCAGACCTAATAACTTTCACCTTTCTGTCTAATTTCCTTTCTACTTCATTCAAGTAAATTTCTAAGGCATCCACTACCTGAAATTTCTCATGCAGTAAGTAGACATAACCGTAACGTGAATAGTCATCAATAAAGGTGATAGAGTATCTTTCCTTTTTGAAAGAATTAACTTCGAAAGGTCCACAAATATTAGTATGCACAATTTCAAGAAGCTAAGTGCTTCTTATAGCTCCTTTCTTTGTATGTTTTGTTTGTTTTCCCTTAATATAATTCACACAAATATTTAGATCCGTAAAATTTAGATCAGGAAGAATTTCATTCTTTATTAAATCTTTCCATCCTTTCTCTAGAAATATGACCTAAACGTCTATGCCATACTCAGACGGTAATGAGTTTAAAATAAATTGAACAAGGAAGTTCTCAATCATAGTCATTCCCAAGGTCTTTAGTCTTGTTGCAATGTTTGTCATCTCAATGACATGTTCATACATAGTACGTGAACCATCAAACTTCATGGTGATCAATATACTCATTAGTGTCCCAGCAATAAACTTATTAGCTGTTTGAGAGCACTCTCCCACTAACCCCATAAACTTTTTAGCACTTTTGATTTTAGGGAGAGTTGTCTTAATACTGTTTGCAACAGTCATTTTCATCAACATTAGGTTGAGTCTATTAGATCTTTCCCAAGCTTTATAATGGGATTTCTCTTCATTGCTACTAGCATCAGTAATTGTAACAAACTTCTCTTCCAACATAGCAAAATCAAGATCCAAAACACTGAGGTGAAATTGGACTTGCTCATTCCAGTCAGAGAAGTTAAGCCCATTAAAATTGACAGATATCATATATGAGAATTCAGTGAATTGGAAACATGTATTGCATAATAAAATTCACATAATTGTTTTGAGACATAAAACACATGTCATAGATATGATTCATTCAGATAAGGGTCAATGTATATCGATGCTCTCCTTTTGGTGATACATCAACACACAACATACAAACATGATGATGCTAATAAAATTCTTAACATTATTTGGCAATTAAATATGCACCCATTAGTAGTACTTATTACCTTTGGGTATATAAATAAAATCAATGATAGACATAAATCGCCTACAATTATATTAATTAATTATAAGAACAACTAGTCAACCTTTGGACGATCCATAAATGCCTTATAACAATAAATTTCAATGTACTCATAAACTAGTAATCATATAATTTAGCATCCATTATTCTATGAGTAATTGAAATAATCATTAATTTGAAATTAAATAATCTTATAGACTTGACCACTTTGGTGACTAACAAACCTATCATACACTTAATTCCAACTAAGTATATGGCATGCACATACTTATTGCTATTAACAATTCATAATCATTTTATTAATTTCATTTCAGGCCAAATAAATACCATACATTCACATTATAACTAATAAAATAATAGAAATTCAATCATATTGAAGCAAATGTATATCATATACATATTTACTGCTATCGATAATTTTAAAACATTCAGGTTAATTTAATTCCAGGACATAAACTTTAAATCCTTTAATGACATTCAACAATAATATTTGAAAAAAATTGAGCAAGTGGGATTGAGAATAGCAAAAAGTGGGTTGCAAATAGTAATTCCAAAGAATTCCGCTGCTTTTCATTCAAAGAAGAAAAAAGAAGAACGTACAAGGACTTTCGGTATCTTTCTCCATGATTGGAAGATGCCACTTTAATAGAGATTTTCAACTCAAAAATAGAAAGCTTTCGTTCACGCAATGTAACACCACTTAGTACGCTCCTTTCAAAAATTCAACAATATTAAAATATTGTACATAGCAGCTGAAAAATAAAATTATTAAATTTCATAATTAGGATTCGGAAAAAATAAATCATTCTTAGAGAGTCGTAAATTTCATAACTCATGGCTTTGATACCACATGTAAATTTTTTTTAAGGATTCCCTAGATTAACAATGATAGAAAACCAATAGGATCTTGAAACCTATAATTCTCACAAATAATAGATAAACAATGTTACATTTCTCCATAGTGAGGCTTATCTACAATGTACTTTGATTTCTTGGAAGATAAGAAAAACAAAATTTCACTCTCTTAACTATTTTTTCTGTCTCTCTAGGTTTGTGTAGAAATTAGAAAGAATATTTTCCTGTCAGTGAGGGGACCTAGTTTCATGTTAGTGGACATTAACCCCCTTTTATAATCACTACTTACCTCTAAACTTCTCCTATTTGATCCAATTATAATTTAGTCATTCATTATTAATTATTTATTTATTAGTCCCAACATAAGTTACATCTCTCTCTCATGAGACATTAATTCTAACATGGCGATGATGCTATTACCTTAATGTTGGAGAGTGATGGTGGAAGAGGGTTGACAAGCTTGGTTGATTCTGATTTTGAGCCACTATGTGTGTTGCAGCAAGGTGGAGTGCAACGTAATCCGTAGCCTATGTGATCGCTTGTGAAAGCAGTGTAGTATGATGTACAAAACTATTTGTACAGTGACATGGAGTAACATGGTAAAACTAAAAGTGATATGTAGCAAAAACTCATGTCATTTATTTTAGTCTAATTTGCTTGAAAATAGCAATGATTACGACTGGAATTAGGTAACTTTGAAATTACATGCGGGGAAGATAACGAGATTTCAAAATTTGATTATGTTATTAAAAATAAAAATAAAAGTTAATTATCTCATCTAGCACACTTGTAATCTTGTATCACTTCCTTTTCCTTGCTTATTTTCTCAATACCCACCGACTAAAATGTATTTGGTGATCAGTTTTTCATACACAGTTTCTGTACAAACAGTACTAACATTGAGATAAAATTGGTGTAGTTTTTGTGAAGATGACACAATAATTATAGTTTCTGTGAAGATGATAGCAAAATTTCATAGAAAAACAAAGATCAAGCATTATTATTGGAAATTGTCTTGTTTGACTCAGACAATCAATCACAATCAGATAAACAAATAGAAACAATAAATCAAACATACATAAACAAAATAAAAATTAAAACAAACTAAGATACCGATAAAGGTCATTACCTGGTTCAGGCAGCAAGTGGCACAAGAAGAATTTTTGCCACTGGATGATTCTAAATAGACCTACAACTCCACCTTTACTTTTTCTCACCAAAAATCCCGACAATTGCAGATTCCATTCTCAAAATGATGAAATCAACTTGCAACTCTTACTGTTATCTCCCTTTTTGTTATAAGAGTCATAAATTTTACTGCAGTATGGCAGTCAACACAACGTAAATTTTTTGTAACTAGAATGGGTTTGCTGGGATTGGTATTAAGAATTCCAAATGCAATGGCTATTTTTTCACTATGATAAAGGAGAATTTGTCCCTTCTCCTCTTCTTCAACATCATGGAGAACAAAACCAGAATCAGCCTGATATCCCAGTTTTTTCATCTGCACCAACAGTTCCTGTAACATGTTATTTATGGATACTGACTGTGGATGGGATCGATCCCCACCAATAAATCCATGGATTACCCCAGAGATCTCAATCCAACTGCAACCTGAGATTTTCTTGTAACCTTGATGCCTTTGTATGTTTCTAATATGTGGTGTGTTGCATCATCCCATCTGCCTACAGAGCTATGGATGTTAGACCTGAAAACAAAATTTCCAGCACCTTCTGGTCCCAGCATCTAGATCTTCTTTGACACTTGTTCACCCATTTCAATATTTTTGTGGGTCCTACATGCAGCAAGCACTGCACTCCATACACGAACATCAGGTTCAAATGGCATCTTTTTGAATAAAGGAGTATGCTTCATCCAAATTTCCTGCTCGGTCGAGGAGGTCAACCATGCATATATAATGTGCCATCCTTGGTGAGATGTCGAGGTCTTGGCTCATGGTATTAAACCAATATTTCCCTTCCACGACATGGCCCGAATGACTACATGCAGATAAAACAACAATAAGGGTCACATCATCCGGCTTCAAGCCTCAAGCCTATAATGTAAAACTTAAAGATTTTCGAGATTAATAAATATAGAAAATCAATAGGATCTCAAAATATATGATTCTTACAAATAATAGATAAATAGTACATACCTTTCTTTATAGTAAGACTTTTTCCAGTGTACTTTGATTCCTTAGAAGAGGAGAGTAACAAGATTTCGCTTCATTAATGTTGGACAATCAATGCTCTCACAAATAAAATTACCTACACCCACAAAGGATCGTGAGAACACAATAAAGATTATACCGTAGAAAAAATAATAATAAATACAAAAATTTAACGTAGTTCGGCACCTCTTGCCTACGTTCACAAGACCATCTCAGAAAGTATTTCATTATCACAAAAATGATTACAAGATTATAACTCACCCTAAATAGTGTATCACTCTACAAACCCGAGTATTCCACTTAATGGTTACAAGAAATGATAACACTCTCACACAAAGACAATTTTCTCTCAACAAAGTGACTTTGTTTCACAATCTCTCTTCTCAGACACTCTCTCTTCATGTGTTGCGCTTCTCCACTAAATTTCTTCTCTATTTATAGTGAAGATTGCCACCAACTATAATAAATAAGTTTTCTTGTAAGTTGAAACAAAAAAAATTTCCAATGCATCCATTAAACTAAGATTCATATAGTAAAATGTAATCTTCCACTTTGCATTTAAGCCACCTAAACCTTAGTAATGAAAATCTAATTCCCAATATGCATCACCTTATCTTTTGGCTTGAAACTCTACAATTCTTCCCTTCAAACCAAAAGAGAAATATATTTCAATCAATTTGAAAGTGAACAAACTCCCCCTCCAAAGGAAGTATCTCCCAACACTTCCTCAACATTAGAAAACTTCACTTTCTTCTTCACTTTGCTATCATGGCTCCTCTTCAAGGCTTGACCATCCAAATAACAAAGGTTATCTTTATTTTTTTGTCCTTGCAACGCCAAGTGTATCCCCTTGTATACCTTGCATCCCCACTTTGAACCAGCATACTTGTACCCTTGTGATGTCATCTCTCCCATAGAAATCATATTGACAACAGCAGAAGGTACAAACCTCACATTTGAGAAAGTTCAAATATCTCCATCATGGAGTTTCATCCTCACGCTCCCTATGCCTTCAACCTTCATTTTTCCACCATTCCCTAAATTGAAATGGCCGAATTCTCCATCAGTTTTTAAAGTATCAAACATCTCTCGATCTCTACAAATATGCTTTGAGGCAGGAGAATCCATCACCCATTTTTTTAGCAACCTCATCGTTTGTTGCCAAAAACACATCATCTTCATCTTTAACACTTTTTACTACATTAGCTTGGGAGTTGAAGCCATCTTTGTCCATATCTCTTAATTTTTTTCAAATCCTCCTTCATTTATTTGCACCTCACTTGAACATGATCATTCTCACCGCAATAGTAGCATTGCATGTTACTCATATCTTGTTACAAACGCAATTGCAATTTTGATCTTCCTCTTAGATCATCATGTCTCTTTGAATGATTCCTCCCTCACTCAGACTCCACCATGGCTAATGCATTGTGTTCATCATCAATATTTTCAGTTCTCATCATTCTCTCATTTTCTCTAGGAGCGGCAGTCACTTCATCCAAATTCAAAGTTGATTTTCCCACAAGCAATGTTTGAACCAAAGCTTTGAAGGACCTTGGTAGTGAGGCCAACAACAACAGTGCCTGCTCCTCATCAGAGAGTTTATCATTTGCATTCAACAATTGACTTACTAGTTGATTGAACTTGTTGATGTGGTCATGGAGATCTCCTCTCATCTTCATTTTGAGTTGATACAACTCCATCTTCAAACAAAGGCGATTGGTTAGAGACTTTGACGCATAGATATTCTTGAGCTTTTCCCACAAGGCCTTTGGTGTTGTCTCCTTCAACACGTTGTGTTTTATCTCGGGAGCAAGGGCTAACCGAATCGTGCTCATAGCCCTCCTTTGGATCTTAGTCCACTCGGTTTCATTTACAAAAGTCAGCTTTTCATCTTCTAACGCCTGATCAAGACTTTGCTTAGGGATGGAAATGAGCCGAGGCGCTTGTGAAAGGCCTTTGGCTCAGCCTATTTAAGGCTCGGCTCGGCTTGGCTTGTTTACTATAAAGGCCAAGCTTAAGCTTTTTAAAAAGAATTTAACGTGGTTCGACACCTCCTGCCTATGTCCACGAGACCGTCTTAAAAAGTATTTCACTATCACAAAAATGATTACAAGATTGTATCCCACCCCAAATACTGTATCACTCTACAAACCCGAGTACTCTACTCAATGGTTATAAGAAATGATAACACTCTCACACAAAGACACTTTTCTCTCAACAAAGTGACTTTGTTTCACAATCTCTCTTCTCACACACACTCTCTTCATGTGTTGTGTTTCTCCCCTAAATCTCTTCTCTATTTATAGTGAAGATTGCCACCAACTATTATAAATAATTTCTCTTGGAAGTTGAAACAAAAACAATTTTCCAATGCATCCATTAAGCTAAGGCTCATCTAGTAAAATGCAATCTTCCACTTTCCATTTAAGCCACCTAAACCTTAGTGATGAAAATCCAATTCCCAATATGCATGCACTTTATCTTGGCTTGAAACTCTACACTTAACTACTATTTTTGTCTCTTTACGTTCGTGATGATGACTAGGGGTTAGAGAAAACACTTTTATGTCAGGAAGAGGACCTTGATTCACGTTAGTGGGTATTAATCCCTTTAAAACCACTACTCCCATCAAGTAGCAATTACCTCTAGAAACTTCTCCTATTTGACCCAATTACAATTTAGTCCTTAATTATTAATTATTTATTTATTAGTACCTACATAAGTCACATGTCTCTCACATGAGACATTAATTCTAACATTTTGCCACTTGACTCATGTGACATTACTAAACATTATGGACTAAATAAATAAATAGATTAAACTAAAATAACACGCATTAAAAATGACTAAACTGTTCTATACATTGAGTACTTCATAATTTCATGATTAAGAGTATGAGCCAATTTGAGTCATGGTGGTTATTCATCACTTAATCGACATAGTCTCTTCCATGTACTACAAATTAGTCTTCTCCTTAACATGACCATTAATTAAGAGTACATAATTGGTCTAACATAATGTCTTTATTCTAGACAAAACCTGTTAACATTACTTTAATACAAATATGCGTGCAAACATAGGGAACAAGTAATTAGAAACATATCATAAATGAGCTCAGAGTGTCAATAAAAATGCATAAGGTAAATTACACTTAATGATCATCAATAACAATATTGTCCATACTTTCAACATGTTTTATAAATGTCTTGGGTAGTAATCCCTTTTTCAAAGGATCAACTATCATAAGGCTTGTGCTAATATGTTATGTTTACACTCTTTTTTCTAAACTTTCACGATAAAGTACTTCAATTCTATATGCTTAGCACCCCTAGAGTACTTGTCGTTCTTAGAGAAAAATACTGTTGGGGAGTTATTATAATACATTTTTAATGGCCTAGCAATACTGTCAACAATTGCAAGCCCTAAAATAAAGTTCTGCAGCCAATTAGCCTGAATTGTAGCCTCAAAACATGCTACAAATTCAGTTTCCATGGTAGATGCATGATGCAGTTGTAAGTGTTCCATTTGTTTTCGTTCCAAATCATTTCTAGGACATTATGCGAGACTAAATTTGTCTCCTTTCTGAATTGGAACGGGCGATGTCGAGCACTTTTCCATCCTAAATCTCTCTAGTTCTTTATTGATATATGCATTCTGATATACAAGCCTAAAAATCTTTGTGGTCTATTTTGAAATATTTCTATCCCTATCACATAGCTTGCCTCACTCATATCTTTCATTTCAAAGTTGCTAGAGTGAAACTTCTTAGTCTCATGAAGAAGACCAAGATTATTAATTGCAAGCAAGATATCATCAACATACAAAATAGAAAAATAACCTTACTTCCATTGACATTCAGATATATACACCGATCAATAGTATTTTCCTTAAATCCAAAGGAAACAATGGTATTATTAAACTTCAAATACCATTGGCGGGAAGCTTGCTAAAGACCGTATATTGATTTCTTTAATTTGCACACCAGCGTTCCTTTCCTTTAACTGAGAACCCCATTGATTGGTCCATATAATTATTCTCCTCTAAATATCCATTAAGAAAGACAATTTACACATCCATCTAATGTAGCTCCAAGTCATAATGAGCTACTAATGTCATGATTATCCTAAAAGAATCCTTTTGCAAGACTGCTGAAAATATATCTTTATAATCAATGTCATCTTTTTGAGTAAATCCCTTAGTAACAAGTCTAACCTTGTAATGTTCAAGGTTACAATGAGAGTCGTGTTTAGTCTTGAAGACCCACTTACAACCAACTCTCTTACAACCCTTTGACAATTCTACGAGGTCCCAAACCCCATTATGTTCCATGGAATTTATCTCTTCTTCATGGCATTTAACCACTTCTCAGAATTATCACATCTTATAGCTTATGAAAATGAAACTTGATCATTATCATTAATGCTTAAGTCTGTTTATGTTTCATGTAGGTATACTGCATAGTCATTTGAAATAGCTAGTCTCATTTCTCTTTGAGACCTGCTTAATTGTACTTCTTGTGGTTCTTTCACAATAGGTTCATTATGTATCATGGGCTCATTATTGTGTTGCTCTTCTTCATTGTTGTTTGGAACAACAACTAAAGGATCAATCACCTTACTGCTAGAGGTACAAGCTAAAGAGACTTGCACTCTAACTTCTTTAATTTCCATATCTCATGGAAATGTGGTCCCACTGATTTTACCATTTTTAATGAACCTTGCATTTCTAGTTTCGACAATTCTCATATTATGATTAGGACAATAAACTTATAGTTTCAGGCAACAAAGTTTCAACTTACAACAATAACAGCAATAGCCAAACAGTTTCGTCTTTTAGGTTTAGCTCTTGATGATCCCTCAAACCCTAACATGTAAAAAAATGAGGGAAATAAAAGGGACTTACCAAAGTTCCACAAATCTCTGATTGTGCTCCCAGAAAGATGACATTTAATTTCCCATTTAAATCCTCAAACCCTAACCAAAATCGAAAAAAAAATCAGAATGATGAAAAAAAATTAGCACAGAGATGAAAAAAGATATTAAACATTGAACCCAACCTCAAACCCTGACCAAAATTGAAAAAAAAAATAGCATGAAGATGAGAAGAGAATCGTATCAAAAATAGAAAATACAACACCAAACGAGAAAGCGTTGAGTCACTCATTCATAAACCCCTCCTTCCCAAAATCAAATTAACTTAACAGAAGTTGAACCCCTCAAAATCCTGAGCTAAAAATTCAAAATTTAATAATTAAAAAACTTTTTTTAATTATCCCTCACATTTTTTGGCACCCCAATAGGACAAATCTATCAAAACCAAACCAATTGAGAAAAAAGCAATACCTTGGACAAAGCGGGTCTGGACTCAATGTTGTTCCCTTTGCTTAGAATATAAACAAAGAGAAGAATCAATGCACATCATAATGCCCACCACAACGCATTTGGAACCCTCCTACGCTTTTGCCCTCATTCCTGTTTAAGAAGACATATCATGTGTCGATGAAGTAAAGAAGAGATGAACAGAGAGGGAAAATGTTGATGAAGAAGCTCGGGTCAATGAAGAATGAAGACATATAAAAGAGATGAATAAATGATGAACTGAAGAAGCTAAACTAAAGAAGCTCGGGTCGATGAAACTCGGGTGAAGGTGAGTGTGAATATGCTTCAAATTTTCAAAATGCCCATTTTGCCAACCAAGGGAGGACAACTTTCGAACAAAGGGATGAGGGCAAAATGGTCATTTCTAGGGCCTAAGAATTCTTTAAGTTATATTATATTAGATTAGATTAGATTTATTAGTCACATCTTAAAAATAAACATAACCTTCTACTTTAACTACGTGGTTTGAGATCACCCAATTCTGCCTAGAGCTTGAAGGGAAAACAAATTTGAAACATGCATAAGATATCAGTAAAATCTATATCTTAGTAATTAAACAATGACTAGTTGGGGGTACGTGTCGCCTCCTCTGATTTTTGGCAATAAAATAATCCTTCTCTTCAGTAACCACGCTTCAGCTCTACTTCTGCTTCCTTCCTCCTATTTCTCGACTTTTTTTAAATTCCAATTTGAAAAACCACTCATTATGGTACCTAGCTCTGCACCTCAAGACCTATGAGGTCACGTCACCAAGCTGGGTAGCTTCTGCACGGTATAACAAAAAAATCCCAACCAAATATCATTTTTGTGTTTCCTTTCCAAGCTCGATTGATTTTTGTGTCTCCATTCCAACTGCATGTTGAGCAAGGTGACCTCATTTTTGCATTTTCATTCTCCATTCTAGGAAGCCTTTGCACCTATGCAAATTCAACAACCTCACCTCACTTAGTAAGCATTTTTCTCTATCATGTCATGCTCTGTTTTATAGTTAGATTAATGGTGTTTTAATGACTGTTAACAACCTCTTTTCTACACGTCTATGTTTTTTGAAGTATTTAATTTTTTTAAAACTTTGCAGTTGTGGAGCAAAGATTAATGGCCGTTGGTAAGGATTTAAACCGGTTACTTTTTTATTTTTTGTAATTAGTTGTTCTTATTTTTGCAACACACACCATTCTTTTCCCTAAACAAAATCGAGGTATACCACCTGATCTATTCAAAGCTATTTTCGAGCTATACAACCCACTTTGTTCTGAGTTCCGTTGCCATCAACTTCTCGCTGCTCCACCTCTCACCGCTCATGTCCTGCCGCTGTAGATCCTTCCTCATTTCCTCTGATTCTTCCCGTTGCAAATCCAGCTCCGGCGACTCTCACGATAACAACAACAACGATTATCTCTAAGCTTCTCTCCTTCTCTCACGTTACTCACTCTCACATTAGTTCTCTCCTAATTATAGGTGTTTCGCACCACTTATTTGGAAAAATAATCTATTTTTTCCAACTTCCGAAAAAAAGTTTTGACAACAAAGTGATTATTTTCTCAAAAAAAATGGGATCCAAATGTGAGAAGAACTTTTCATTCGATGTTCCAACTATGGAAAATGTTGTCCTGAGGTTCATTCTTATTTCACTTTCTTAAACATTCAATTTTTTTCTACGGCAATTCAATTAAAGTTTTTTGCGATTTGTAAAAAAAATAATAATAACAGGACAAGGCTATGAAGAGGTTTCTGGTGAGCAACATTGTTGAACAGGTCGCAGTCAAAGATGTCCAGGAGGCTTATGTCTATGAACGTAATCTTCTTCTTCTTCACCTTTCTTTTTTCTGTTTTTTTAAGGAGAATTCCACGTCCTATTTATTTGGTTTTTTTGGATTTGTTAATTGTAGGTGTTTGGCACCACTTACTGGAAGATATAATCTGTTGTATATTTTGGAGAATGATCTTCCATCTCTCCTGGAATCCTTTGGACCACAAACATTATTTTAATTTTTTTCCTCGTATTTCTTTTAGTTTTTCTAAGACAACTTTTTGTTGTTTTAGTTAACCTATCATGCATTATTGGAGGGTTGGATTGTTTATTTATTATTTATATATTGTAGTGTTTCAATTTGGTTGGAATTTGAAAGGTTAAGATGGTTTTGATGATATATATTTTTGGTAAGTTCTAGCACAGGTACTGTGTTGTGCTGCCTTACCTGCATTTCCTCCATAATGGGCTCCTTCCACTCTAAGTCAGTGAGGAAGTTTTCGACATAGGAGAATGTTGTTTTACCTGTATTTGCCTTAATGTTTTACCTATTGTATTGAACTCACGACTTTTGATTTTAGGAAAATATAATAGTATTGTTGATTTGTTTCATGCTTTTGATGCAAAAATTCTATCATTATGTTTCATTGGTTCAATTTAATAAATTTCTGCTTCAGGCTTGAGCCTGATTTTTCAATTTATGCTTAATTTAGGATTCAAATCTTACAAACTCCCTAGATTTTAGGGCATGGATCTTTATTTTAAGAGACATGATGGCCAGGTTGTGACGTGTGAAGATTTTTTTGTTGCCATGCAAGATGCCAATGATGCAGATTTTGCAAATTTCTTGCTATGGTTTGTATTTTTTCCTTCTAATTCCCGGCATTTTTTTACTCATTTTGTATTAACTTATCAACTACTATTCAAGTATTCTCAAGCTAGAACCACTGTTGTCAAAGTAAATATTTCTTATAATCCATAAGCATATACTTTTTCTTTAAAATTTAGGTATACAATTGTCAACTTTCATTTCTCCTTCTTGAAATTTTTTTTGTTGTCATTAATACATTTGATGGGGCATTTTATGCAGTCAAGAGATACCGCCAACTCCAAGGAAATCAGTTAAGGAACCCACATTCATCCATGTTGCAGTGGGTTTGCTTGATTCCATTGAGAAGGACATTCCTCTTTCAACTGTTTATGATTCTATGAGACTTTGCAATTTGTTTCAAGTAATGATCAATCAATCTGAACTACAGTCCTTAGAGTGACCACAGTTGTTTACAACTTCTCTTTGATATGCATTTCTATCTCATATTTTTAATTTATCTCTGTAAGTTAATTATACCTGTCAGGCAAGTTTTTGACATATTTTGTAGCATGTGAATAATGTATGATTGTAATTTCCACCCTTCTTCATGTTCCTCTTCTTCAAGGGAAATGAAGTAGCATTTGGCTGTGAATTCTCTGATCATTTAAATCATGCACTTCTTTAGGGTTGGGAAAGTTATAATCATATGCATTATTCCTAATTCCCACTGCTTATGTTTTGTGAGTCCATCACTGTATGTAGTTAAATTATGAACATATTGTTATTATTATGATAACAAATGTACTACAAAATGAAAGTATGGTTTGTCTCATATTACTAAGTATGAGTCTGTCAAATGATTGAGTTAAAGAAAAAGGGTGTCTGAAATTTTAAAATCTTGTTAGAAGGTCCCTTCTCTCTTTTATAAAAATAAAAGTATCATTTGTCTCATATTACAAAGTATGAGCATCCATGTCAAATAATTGATTCGAAGAAAATGGGTGTCTGAAATTTGAAAACATGTAAATATTTCATCCATCTACCTAATATTGCATAACATAAATTTGTTGAAATAAAGTAAGATACAGAGCTTGGTTTAGCCTTTTCATATCCATAACTAACTGATAATTTTATTTGTATCTGCTGTAGAAATAGGAAGAGTTTGTATTAATTGATATATTTGAAAGGCATACTCCTTCTTTGTTAAGAGGATATTGTGCTCCTATTTGTCTGGAATCTGATCTCACTAATAGCGGCCTATTTTTCTTACTGACAAATGATTCTGGTGAATTCAACCAGTTTGTCTTCTTCAAAGTTGCAATTTTTTCTTTTTGATCTGATAGTTTAATGTGAATTTATTCACTGGCTTATTTAAATGATTTGGCTGGAAGGCTAGATAAGTTTTGGCACGGAAATTGATGCTTAACTTAGTGGATGATTTGCAACATAACAAACAATTGGTTTTAAATTCCAATTTTGTTGAAGGGTTCAAACATATTCTATGTGACTCAAGTTTGGACAAAGTATGCTTCAATTTTTCCTCAAGATTATTCATTTTGTTGATGATGGGTTTTATCGTATGATTTCGTTTATTCTACTTGATATTTTTTTATCATCTAGGAATTTATGGCAAAGGCAATAACTCTGCCTGGCAAGAGAGAAATAATGGACATGATGAGGTTGCATATCCTGATGTTGTTCAGACTTTCACCAGGAAGTAGTGTGCAAGTGAACTGAGATCATAGTTTCTCAGCACAGTATGGCCTGGTGTCTAAAGCTGTCCGAGATTATTAAATATCTTCTTCATTGTATGAATCTCCTCAATGTTCACCTTTTTTGCAGGTGGAAAATAACAGGAGCTCATAGTAATATGTCTTGGCCAGGCGTGCTATGAACAATGTTGCTCTTGGTATATACATCTGTGTTGCATACTAAGATACATTATGCATGGTGGTAGCAAGCTCGTGTTTTTTTTTTTAAAAAAAAATTATAGCTTATCTTGGATGCCTTCATGATCAAGAATTCACAAATCTTGTCCTGCATGAGTATATAACTGCTACAAATATGACTAAGTAGTTTGCTGCTTTGGCTCCCATAGCCCAAAACCCTGGTAAAACCTTTGATGATATTCTTGTTGACTTTTATGGCTAGTGGTAACATGATTTCTTGGTAAATTTTCATTTGTATGACTTTGTTTTTGGAATTATTCTTTTGATGTTGGGTATGTCTCCATATCCATCCTTTGTAATTATATCCCGTGTTATAAACTTTACTTCATATGTTAATGGTGAGGCTGGATTTAATTGGTGATGCCATTTGATAACAATTTCCTTACTGTTATCTATGGTGTGCATGCTTCCTTTTTGATACCTACTCTAGCCTTGCTTAATCTTTTCTGCTTTGGCCTCTGATGGCTACTAAATTTCTCATGTTTGTCTCACCTATATGTGTGCATTTGTTTAGTTTAATTTTAGAAGTTCTTCTTACCTACCTACGAGTAGTTTATACTTCCCCTTCCTACACAGGTGGTGAACAAATGGTTTGTTCTTCAAGCAACAATGTCTGACGTTGCTGATAATGTTGAGAATGTGTAGAGACTGTTAAGCAACCCAGCATTTGATCTACACAATTTAGTGTTATGTTAAATTGGTTCAGTTGCTTAGGTGTAACTTAACTTCAATTGATTTAAATCAAAGCTGATGAAAAATTATTCATGATGTGTTTGATTAAATTATTATATTCCTCTTGAAAAATCAGTTGTGTTTCATTTTGGTCTTCTGTTTATCATTACAATTCATATATACGACAACAACGGCTCCAATCTAAAGTTTGGGGTCAGGTAAAATTAAATTTGGAGAACTAAGATAGAAAATAAATAGTTTTCTTTGTGGAGAATCTTAATCGAATAGTGAACATTCCATCATGTACCAAGGGCTTGGAAGGAAGCTTTAGGAAAGCAATTAAGAAAAGGTTTAGAGGAAAATATACAAAAGTAGAAAAAGAAAGGACATAACTAAAAGTGTTTCGGAGTACTATTTAAGTATATAGCCTGGTAAAATGTTAGTGTTTTGCACGTTTGATTTTTTTATTCTGTGTGCATGTGTAAATTTTCAGGGCTATATACTTAAATTTCCATGTAGTCAAACTCACCTCCTAGGATAAGGCTTTTGATGTTATTGTTGTAGTGCATAGATTCATAGGAAGAAATTATTACTTTTATACCATTATACAATTTTTTCAAAATCATTATATTCCTTGAACAAAGAAACTTATTTATTTAGCTATACATTTCATGTTTGTTATGCCATCACCCAAAATATAAATTGTGCATTATATCACAAATTAACCAAGATATCCAAAGATCTGCATGCTTATCATTTTAACATGCCAATGCTTTATACCTGTGAGCGTCATATACTCCTGGATCAACTGCTCAGTGGAAAACAAAAAAATATCTTAGATCAATTAGCTATTTGATAAAAGATATAACTAGGTTCACGTGAGAAGGATGGGCTCTGTTAATCTCCAGATGCTCTGCAGAATGAATAAAAAAATAATATAAATTTCCTGGGCATTGATTATCTCTCCAAATTCATATACATAGTCCTAATTGTATATTGGTTTCAAAGGGAGCAAAACCTTAATAATAAGAAACTGTATGGACCTATACCTTGGGGAGGGGGAGTATAGGGACCAAAACCCAAATGAGTAAAAACTACTAGACAAAATTTAAATATAATTTATTTATTTTTTTAGAAATATGATTATACACATATATCTTATTAAATGATGATATATACAATGAATGAGATCCATGTAAGCACTGATAATTTATTAGTTACATTGTATAAAAGATATCAAAACAACAACTAAAAAAATTTATAGCTATGAAATCCAATGAATAAAATCATACATGCCAAATGAGTCACCATATCAACACCACATTATATAATTGTCATGGTAGCATATTCTATTAAGTGTGACATTTGTTCATTAGAATGAAATAGAAAATAATGGAGAGAAAAATAATTTTTTAAATTAAAAGAATAATAAATGTGTGAGATGCACACAAATTTCTTATAATTTTTTTATTTGAATTCAATCACACCATAGATTAAATTGTATGATTACAATTGGAATTTAGAAACTATAATGGTAGAATTAAGTTATTAATTTAACAAAGACAACATATTGTCAAATTACCAAGTGTAAGTTTTTATGTAGAAACTTTTCCCCATAAGACCATGAGTATCATCATTTAGTTTATAGAGGTAGAGAAAGTTAGGTGATGAAAACATCTGGGATCTACAAAGAGAGCACACACGTGCACGCACACAAAACTCTTCCTTGCACACATTGACAAATAACAAATTTTAACAACACGCAGACGTGGTGTGACACCCTCTACCCCGACATATATATAAATAAACAAAATATATAAACATATCGGTAACCAAATTCACATGGGTAAAAGGTTCACATTCACTTCACTATTATCAATTAAAACTTATTAAAACATATTCGACTCAAAATAAGACCGTCAGAATTTACATAGATATTTTATTAAATCAGTGAAATAAAATAAAATAGACTAACATCATGCAATTAATACAAAAACTTATGTTCCACTATCACATTCTATCAGAGCGTTGTGTCTCGATGTCCTTCAGCATAATGTTCCTTAAAGCAATTCACCTAGTCATCTGCTCCCCCGAACACAAAGTTCAAGATCATCACAGGATCCAAATACAAACAACACACGGGGAGTGAGTTATCACATTCCTAACTAATAGAGAAACAAGACAGCTAGATATACATATCATATAAACCAAATAAAACTTACTTACACGTAATTCACGTAATTCCACCACTTTGTCATTCAAAGTTCACTTTTCATCCATCAATCACACTTTTCAATCATCAATCACATTACACAAGAATCACACGCTCTGATCAAGACATAATAACACATCAATTTCATAATAAACAATTAGCAAGGGCATGAAACAGTTATGCTCAGACTCAAGCTATATGCAATGTGGTACCATGTCAGTGAAAAACCTCGTCGGGTGCCTAGGAGTACATGACAAGACAAACCACGCACTAGCAAGTCAAGTCACTCTCACTAGGTAATATCATAGGGAGACCATATGGGATCAACATAGGCTTAAAGGAGCACTCAAACCGTGTGACCCCCAAGGCCTACACTCCGAAGAGTTCGTCAGGGCCTCTCCTTCCTGATTCAGGTCCAACCCAGAAAATATTTTAGCACACAGACTCTATCTATGAACTGTACAAAACATGCGACTCCTCAATTGTTCTCAAAATAATTTTAACTCGTCACTCTTTAAGGGTCTTATCATTAACTCGTCGCCCTTAAAGGGACTTAACATTAACTCGTCGCCCAAAAAGGGACTTAGCATCAACTCGTCGCCCTAAAAGGGACTTAGCATCAACTCGTCGCCCTAAAAGGGACTTAGCATTAACTCGTCGCCCTTGAAGGGACTTATGATCGTGTGATTGTACAATTCATAGTTCACAACTCAATGCACACAACACCTTAATGCACATATATATCTCAATCATATACATACTCAATTTATCACATACACTTAATCCCAATCACAATGGCATAATCTCAATTTAACATGTTATCACACCTCATGAATCATATACACTTTACCTATGAACTATGCAATACACACATTTACTCAATTGTTTTCAAAATCATTTTAACTCGTTGGGTTCCCACAGTGGATCACATCACAATACTCGTCGCCCTTAAAGGGTCTTATAATTGTGTGATTGCACAGTTCATAGTTCACAACTCAATACACACATCTCATCTCAATACACATGTATTTCATCATCCGTCACATGTTCAATTTATCACATACTCACAGTTTGAATCATCATTTCATAACCTCAACATAACAATTTATACAAAAGATTTTATCACAACATGGGATGTAAAATTCCTGAAATAGTTTCTCACAATTGTATCAAAATTAATTAATCAAAATCATGGGTTAAACACAAAGACATCAAGAGCACTCACGTTTATCAATCAATTCTCATCAGGACATCAATTGGGACACAGAACACAATAATATTGTATTCATAATCATAAAGAAGAATTATAATTCAATAAACATTCCAAAATAAACCCAAATTTAGTTCTCTAAGGATCCCTACACATGTTCTCACTAACCCCCAATTGTGAATAACTCATCCCTTACCTCTAAGCGGACTCACGTGTCTTCCGACAATGATAGCGTCATCTCTAGCGATTCCCTGAGATTCCTCCAGTTTTTCCTTCGACTGCTCCGATAGAATTCTCGAACGTCAGAGAGACGGAAAAGAGATTGAAGCCTCCACTTGTACTGTCTTCATGTGATTCATTTTTCTCCCTCCGCGAATATTATGCCGCAAATCCCAACGGTGAAAGTGTGCGCAATTGAATTTCGAACAACATATCCAAATTTCATGAAAATCCAACGGTTAACGAAATCGGGATTGTAGTTTTACCGAGATAGTTTTGGGTTTCTGCGAGAAAATAAAAGGCTACAATGCGAAGGGTTTTCCTCTAAGCTTAGACATGATTTGAAATTCCAAACGGTGAGAATGTTCGGAATTGGATTGCAAACATGCTGCTAAAATTTCACGACGATCCAACGGTAAATGAGTCCGAGATCGTCATTTTTTTGAGACAGGTTTGGTGGACTGCGGGAAAAAGAAAGGGTTTTGAGTGGAGAAAAGAGAAAAACGAAAATGAGGGGAAGAGGAGGCACCTGACTTAACATAGCTATTTATACTTAGGGTACTCAGCCTATTATTTTCTCTATATTTATTTATTTATTTATTTATTTACTAAAAAGCTTTTTAAATTTATTTACGAAAAATTAGGATGTTACACGTGGAGTTAAAATAGAAGAGAAGATTATCAGAGTTATAGCGTCGCTGTTTAGAAAAAAAAATTGAACATTCGATCACAATTTCAATTTTGAAAGAATTTCAATTGAACAGGGTGTTTTCATCTTTTTTATGTTTAAAAATATGTAAGTATTGGATGATATAAAAAAAGGTCAAAAAATATTAATAATAAATTGTTTTTGTTAAATTTAAGAAAAATAAAATTATCAGTGTACAAATAAATTTCTTACATGATTTATGACTCTATGAACTAATTAAAAACACACTGTTTTTAATAAAGGTATTTTCATCTACGTCCTTGAGCAATAAGTGCAATCATGTTGAATAATTTTAATAGTAAACCAAAGTACTTCCATTACATATCATTCCCCACATAGCATGCAACCGCGCACGTGGCATGTGTTTTGAGGAGATCAAATTAGCTTTTCATGAAGTGTTGAGTCATGCAAGCCAAGACCCTGTCTGATAGGAAGATGAGTTTTTTTGTATGAAGTGTTGAGTCATGCAAACCAATATTATATACTATTTACATATCAACTTGCCCAGACTGGACCTAGTCTATCCCTCCTTTCTTGATCTGTGATTATATGTGTAAGCAATTCAAACTTAACACAAATGTTAGTGTTACATAAAACTTTTATTATAAAATTGATACACTAGTTTCATATGACTCAACACTTCATGACATGTCAAAGGCGTGGTATGCATGTTATGGGAGGACTGACATGTAATGGAACTACTTTGGTTTATTATTAAAATTGTTACATAATTGCATTGACTGAAACACTTACTAATGCACTGGACTTTCCTCATCTCTTCCTCATTTTGTGATTTGTGTAAATAGTTTAAATTAAACACAAATGTTGGTGAATTATTACACAAAACTTTTATTATAAAAGTATTGTTATTATAATTTTGCAAATAAAAATTCTACTATCTAATACCTTTGTAATAGAGTTGAAATGTAAAAAAAATAATTTAAATTTAATTTGATCAAGATATTTAAATTAAAATGTAATACTTTTTATCATGTCTATAACTTAATATATTAAAAATTTATTAAATAATGTGTAGTTGTGTACGAAAGAAACGTTAATTTGAAATAAAAGTCATATTTAAATTGATCAAAAATATATTATCTTCTTCAATATATTCTTGATCAAATAAATTAACCTATTTTATTTTTTCTTTAGTTTCATTTCTTAAATAAATTTCTTTAATGAATAACTGCACCCACAAAAAAAGGTAAAATGAAAAAATATAAATAGTATATGATATTGGTCATGCCATATAGACGTACTTAATAGAGTGATTGTATGTGATTAAAAAAATGGATGTATGCAAATAGGAATATGACATTTATGATAAAATAAAAAATAAAAAAATAGATAAAAATAAGATTAATTTAATAACTTTTTAAAAGAAATAATATATAATTATTACAAATGGTTTAATGAAAAAGAAGATAAAATTAAGTATAATATTATATTCAATATTATTTAATTATTTTAAAATCTATTCGTAATAGAAAAGTTATTTAAAATTTTATATGGCTGACTATACTTAAATTCAACATCAAGGAATTTAAATCAAGTAATTAAATAATGTGTGTTATTTGTTATAAACTCCTTAACACCTAAGTTTGATTCTTATGATAATAAGCAATGTTTTTTTTTTTTTAAAAAAAAAGAGAGATATAAGTATATTTTGTATATGAAAATAATGTCATTTTGATATTTGGTAAACTATCTATATACACTTATTATCCTATCGTTCATTTCAAGGAACTTTTCCAAAATCTATGATAAGTATCTCAAAATTCATCCAAAATTTATGCAAGTATCCATGATAACTATTATTGTTATTAATATTCATTTTCTCTCTTCTATATTTGCTTATCATTATCATCGAGAATCATGTACGGGATGAAGACGATGTCAGGGATCAAAAATAAGGAATAATATATAATCTCGTGGTGCTCTATTGTCATGTTTATCTTAACTATTATTTATACATTTTTTTAAGAATAATTATATATAAGCATAATATTAATATTTTTTTTATTTTTTGGGTTTAAGTTTGTTTTCTAAATTTTAAAAAATACTTTGACTTGTTCTCATATTTTTATTAATTCATTTATCATACATTGTCAAACCGATGCTCCAAATTAGTCTTGCAATTGTTTTTCAATACATCTATCATGAATGCATTTCAATATGTTAGCCGTTTTAGATTTTTTTTATAGTTTGGTCTTTTGTAAATAATATACTAACAACATATCTAACAACAATAACCTCAACAAAATTAAATATGTATTTCATTGTTTATAAAATTTTAAAACGTGAATAATCATGGATATCATCGAAGCTAAATAGACAATGTTATTTTATAAAATATATTATATATTTCAATCACTTTAGCTTTGATTCTCATCAAGTTCTACACTGTTACAATTATATATATTACGTAAGTATCTATGGTAACTATTATTATTATTATTATTAACAATATTCACTTTCTCTCTTTTATACATGTTTTTTATGTCGCTGAGAATGGGGATGGGGATGGAGACGATTTTAAGAAGGCAAAATTGTAAATTTGGTCATTCTATTTATCTCAGAATTCGATTTTGGTTCTTCTATAATTTAGTTAACGAATTTAGTCCCCCATTTTTTTTGCAATCCTGTTATTTCAGTCTCAAATCCCGAAATGGGATGTCGACTGTTACTTGCCAACATTGATCACCACGTGTCGTGCTTTTATTGGACATTGGCCGTCACATGTCTCATGTTTCTTGGACGTTAATTTCATACACCTAATTAACGTCAACCTCCAATAAAATCGTGACACATGACGGTTAACATCCAATAAAAGCGCAATATGTGGCGGCTAAGGTAAGCAATTAACCGTTAACATCCAATTTCTTGAGAACTGAAATAACGGGATTGTAAAAAACTGGGGGACTAAATTCATGAATTAAATTATAAGGAGACGGAAATCGAATTCTGAGACAAATAGGGGAACCAAATTTATAATTTAGCCTTTTAGAAAACAAGTACAAGGAATAATATACAATCTAGCAGTGCTCTATTGTCATGCTTATTTTAACTATCATTAGAATTTTACCTCATAATTTAGTCTTTTGTAAATAATATGCTAACAACAATAACCTTAATAAAATTAAATATGTATTTCATTGTTTATAAAATTTTAAAACATGAATAATCATGGATATTATCGAAGCTAAATAGACCGTGTTATTTCATAAAATATATTGTATATTTTAATCATATTAGTTTTGGTTCTCATTAAATAAGTTCTACACAATTACAATTATATTATGTAAGTATCTATGATAACTATTATTATTATTCAATTTCTCTCTTCTATATTTTTTTATTATGGTCGTCGAGAATTAGGGATTGGGATAAGACAATGTTAGGAAACAAGTGCAAGAATATGAATTTAGACCTAATTCAATCTCAAAAGTAAACTCAAGAGGTAAGAGTTATCTCTCACTTATATATTCTAACTTAATTTTGTTTTTAGCCGATGTTGAACTTGGATTTTTCCCAACAATTTCACTCGCCAAGAAATTGATCAAAACAGCATGCACCTATATCAATCTCTCTTATTCTCTTCCTCTTAACCATGCCTAAACTCATTAGTATCAAATGAAAACAATAGCCATAGCAGAACACATCAAACGGAAAACACAAAATCACAAGAAAAAAAGAAAAGGGCGTTTCAAATTGCACCAAACACAAAAGGAAAGGAAATAAGAAGTGGGAACAAACCAGTAAGACACAAATCATGAACACCTGTACCGTGTGTGAAAAGGGCAAAAGGCCAACTACAAAATGACCTTAAGTCACTTAACAACTTGTTTGTGCCAATAAGAACATGGGCACAGATGTGATTCGCAAGGTTTCTAAAAAGCTTTAGAAACATGGTACTATTAAATTTAAATCCAATGCAGCAAGCAGACCAGAATCTTAATTCATAAGCACCACAATCGAAAATCAAAATTGTGCGATAAAGAGAGGGCGAAAGGGATTTAGGGCGGTACACACTCGAAGGGGACTTCACCGCCACAACTTTGAATTTGGAGGGAAATATAAATAATTGTACCGAAGTTGAAGAAATTTTTCAGAAAAAAAAGAAAGTCAGAAAAAACTAACCGGGCTGGAGACAGATGTTTGGGTTGGGCCCTGTGTTCGGATTTATGCTCCTCTAAAATCAATGAAGACAAAGTTAATAATTTTAATTCTTGATAAAAAAAATTAATGATTTATATTTTAATATATTTATAATTTATTATGTATGTGTATATATTATTAGTATTTTTTATTAAAAAATGTAATTAGTTACTATGCATATTTTAACCTAGGTGCATAACTTTTTTATATCGATTATATGCATGACTGATTTAGATTCATAACAAATGTAAAAAAATCATCATTGTAGGTTCGTATATAATTAAACTTTGGTCTCAACCAAAAAATAACATATTATAATTTTATGATAACTTTGTCAATTTCACAATGACAAAAAACATATTTTAACCTTTAATTGATAACAATAAATTTATTATAGCTTTTATTTATATATATATATATATATATATAAAATATCATTGACATTAATGTTCTTTTCTCTCTTCTAAATGTTTAACTTATCAATACAATTTTTCTCTTATTTAACTAGTGTTAAGTCTTAAGATGAAGCAAGATCCTTAATAATTTTGATTAAATGTAAATAATTTCAAAGTTTAAAAATTGTATCTTATATGCATTTAGACTAATGCATTGTATATGCATATGATAGATCAAATATTTGATAAACATTTAAGACTAATTAAACTAATATTCTATGTCTGAGATTCGTTTTGCAAGAAATGTTTGAAAATCCTCCCAGGATTTGTCAAAGTTCAAGTAAGAGAACAATCAAAGATTAATCTATCTTATCTTCTCGAAAGACATGCTACTTGTTGTACCTTGCTGTGAACAGACCTACTCTATACAAAAGTGATTTGACCATTGATGGAGTGTGGCTTAGGGAAGATATACAAAGTGGTGTATTAGCCTGGACTGAGCATGCATTTAATGCACCAACGAACACCTCTTCATACGCAAGCTCTTATGAAATACTTGGACCGTTTAGAGACAACAAATATTATCTAAAGATTAGCTATAGATACAAGAAGCCTTAAAAAGCTGAAGTCACGAACTTGCAAGCCAAAATTTGAAATAAGTTTTCTCTCTCTTTTTCAAGCTTACTCTATGTAAATTGTTATGTTGTAAAGATCTCAAAACACCTTATAAATCCTAAGAAAAACAACTAAGTTTTAATTTGTGTATCCATATGTAAGAGCATAAGGTTAGTCTATGTGCAAACAAACATCAACAAATCTGTTGATTTGTTAGAGCCAAAAGTGGCTTGATAGTCAAAGAATACTTTGGTTGTAAAAGCTTGGGGATGAGCTTTGTTGTAAGAGCCAAAGTGACAGTGAACAATACTTACAACTTTGTAAAAGTTAGTGGAAATCTAATGGTTTGTCAAGAACTAGACATAATCTCAACGGTAAAGACAAACCAGTATAAATCCCTCCATGTCTAATATGTTTCTCTTATGTGTTCCTCTTCACCAAGTTTTTTCCAAAACTCTGTTAAGTATCATCTGATTTTATCTATTTGTAAAAATCTTTTTTTTTCCTTATTTCAAACCTTTCAAATGATAGCATTCTTTTTTAAAAAAAGCTTGCAAAAATTTTTAAATTACAATTCAATTCTCTTTCTTGTGATATTTTCTTTTATAACTAGGGGCTATTTTAGTCTAAATATGATTAACAAAATAGACAATATAAATTGGACAAATATTACTTCTAATTTAAGTTTTATAAATATGAGTGGAGGTACAAAATATGAATAATTTTTTTAATATTATAAATTATAAGACTAAAAAAATTCAATAAATTTGATTTAATATTTTAAAATATTTATGCAAAGGTAATAATGAGCTATGCCATTGGTAAAGAAGAAATAAAGAAAGGTGTAATTAATTGATTAATTAATACTAAAGGTATGTATTAAGTAAAGTATTAAATAGAGTAATCTCTAATCTCTAATCTATCTATATTAATATAATCTTCAATCAATCAATATCAATATTAGGCATGACAATGGTGTTGGACGGGGGGTTGGGGGGGGGGGGGGGGGTGAGTTTAGCCTCCCCACCCCTTCCCCAAACCATTCCTACCTCCACCCTTAATCCCTGCTAGGGTAAAAAAAAATAGACCCACCCCCACACCCATCATGGATCCGATTTTCCTACCCCACCCCGATCACAAACTATGAACTATACAAAGATTAACTATTTAAAATCTCAAACCCAACCTACTATGTATAAAAAAAACATTTTGCTATCATTTTTTGTCCCTATTTTTATGAGAGAAAAAAAAATATTTTTACTGCTTTGGAAACCCCTTCTCCAATCTCCACACTACCTATCTATGTTTCAGAGATGAGAAACAAGACCAGGCTCATTAGCTGTTCTATTTCTCAATTCCAGAGAAACACAAGAAGCTAAACAAAAGAGAGCAAAATGTCTTAAGTGTTTTTGGAATCTAAGACTAACAGATTTAAAATTGACTTATTTTTTTTACTTTCTATAAAAGTCATATATAGTTATATCAGTTTTAAAAATTATCATGTATCTTGAATAAGCTCGTCAAAGGTTGAGGCCATAGCCCCATTGGCCACCAATCTTTTTCCTTCTTTCACTAATTATTGGGCCTCGAGTATCTTATTAGTCAAAATTGTTGTTGATATAAAATAGAAAATGTATTAAGTTGACACAGCAATACTGCAACTGAAGTTTGAATTGAATTTCTCAATTTCAAAACGAAATCAGCTGCAGCAGTGCAGCCTGCAAAAATAGACACAAGTAATAGGGTCGTAGGTATAACAAGACTCTCCACCACTAAGTTTGAATGGAGTTTCTCAATTTCAGAATTTTGGGACTGATGCATAATACTATGGTGGGAACAAATCAAACAAAATGGGTCTAATCAAATTCAAATCCAAGGAAGTAATTAAAAAGAATGCAAAAGATGTATACAAGCTATAGGTCATAGCAGGCAGGAAAATTAAAGCAACTGGGGGAAGGCCATTTGCAATTCCTTGCCTTGTGAATTTCTCAAAGACATTAATAATGAATAGACTCCCATAGTTATCAAATCAAGGTTATCTTCATATCATTTTACTTCCTCTTTTAGCATTTATACTGAGTTTCTTCTAAATTCCTAGTAGGTGATGTGATAAATGATAATTTTACCAAGCTGGAGTTCTCCTTTTCTCTTTGGGGTGCATATCATTTCCAGCATATCTATCTGAATTAGTTTAATACTTGTAAGTTGGAGGAAAATATATCTTCCCTTCATTCCATCCCACAAACGCACGGCCTCTTTTCTGCTCTATTCTCAACTGCCAGGAATGTCAATAATTGAGACTCATTATGTCTACTTTGGCAAAGTACTTTATAACGTACTTTCTCACAAAAGTATCCCTTACATTTAAGAGATAAAAAATGTAACGTGATATCCTATATATGCTAGTATTCAGAACATAAATGGAAGAAGTGCTCCGGTGAATCTCACAATATATTTCATAGAAATTCCCTTCGTTTTATGATCTTTAGTCTTCACCTCAAGTGAATGAATAAACTCAGAAATGGAACTAAAATAATTTACAGATTAAGCAATTTCACCCAAACTATTGGAGCTTCTAGAGACAGGCCATCATTAGTAGAAAGGAAAGAAGATACTAAAACAGGGGATACAATATCCCCTAAATATGGGTATAAAGAAAGACAGTTGCCCCAATAAAACCATAAAATATAATAAAATAAAGCACTCTAATTTATTTGTGTATCTGCTACTTAGAAAACCAAAATAGACATACAAGAAACCTGAGACCCAACTTTCCCTAGAAGAGATTGTAATAGAAGTAAAAGTAGAAGATAAATACATTGACCCAACAATGCAATAGCTTATAAATTAAAGGTTCACTTAGATAGCATAACCAAATCTAATTATTTAGAAGTAAAAGTAGAAAATAATAAATACCTAAGAACCAACTTTCCCTAGAAGAGATTGTAATGCTTCCTCACAAAATCCTAACGAACCTCTGAGAAACAATAACATACAAGAAACCTCAAAATAGACATTAAGTAAACAACTAAACACTTCTTCAACCATATTTTGATATCTAAAAGATTTTTTGTTATGAGCTGAATATTTTCCTGGTATTTGAGGTCCTGGATTCCTCCAGAAAAGCTAAGATAAGAGGGAATAAGACTTTAATTTTCTGCTTGCCATTAGAATACATGTTTTCAGTATATATAGAGTTTGAGCCTATAACAGCTTTTGGCATTATATGCCTTGGAGGAAATCAAAATAAACATTTCTAACAGAATTTGGATAATAGCCGACAACAATCGTGGAAGAGCACTAATCTGCTGCCAGCTCAGCCTCCTATACGAAGCATCTGAGGTACTGAGGTTTGTAGATTTCCCTCCTTGCCCTTTCTTCCTTCTTTGGTTTTGGTTCTTGCTCTGCGTCCTGCTGTTTTCTGCTCTTATTCATAACATTTTTTATGCTATTTGTGATCATATTTGGTTTCTCTCAAGGGTGTTGACAATGACATTCATTTCCAAAAGAAAAGCAGTCTCGGTATCACAAACTTTTAAACATATAATTAGGATACAGATGGCATAAAAGACTTCTATCCAGGAAATTTAATTAAAATGTCTATTTAGACTCGTTATATCACAATAAAAAGAAGGACCAGCCTTTCACTTTCAACTCTTCAACCTCTCTATTATTTTGAAGTCAAAATAGACCCTAAACATCCTTTTGGCCACAATTCCCAGGTCATAAATCATTTCAATTTCTAATGTAGCTCTTATAGACAGGTTTCAACATTTGTTTCTCATTCCAACATCAGTCTGGGTATTATTTGACTTCAAGGGATACTATTTAAACTTTATATATGCTAACATTATCATTTAAACCCTAAACTTATTTTTCAAAGAGTCATGTTCTTTATTTTCTCTATCAATCTGATTTTTCCCCCACTCTAAACTTGCTTCATTTTGGAGGGATTCAAATGTTGTAACATACAGGTTCTACAATTAATCCTCTTTAATAGGTACTGCAAGCTAGTAAATTAAGTCAATTAAGCTTATTTTTCATAAAAAAGCAACAGCCTTAAATCCATTTTTATCTGTATGAGGGCCATCCATCTCTCTAGGCATAAGTTTAACTATATTGGCCCAAACTAATGCTTGAAAGTTCAAGAGTATATTTGCTACCTATACAATTAGCAAGTTGTATCCAACTGAAGATAGAAAAACCAAATACTTTGAAAAGTATGACAAAGAGACATCATGAGGCCCTCCATGAAGGATCATTGCCTCTAGCTTTGAAGGGTGTGCCCCTGTTTCCTCCTCTTTCTCCAACCCCCCTTCCTCTGCCTCTGTCACCCTTACCACCACCTCTGAACCCACTGCCACCACCAAAACCACCATGACCTACACAAATTCAAACTTGTCAACAAAAAAACTAGCTATTAGAAAATTATGGGTGTAAAGTAGAATCTTTCAAACCTAATTTTAATAATTTTAGCTATAAAATACATTGTGGGTGGGTCCCACGGCGGTGTGTCTGACCTTCTTGTTTACGAAAATATCATCTTATGTACTATTCAAATTACAAATCCTATTTGACAAAGAATGAGACTTCAATTTGGCTCAATGGTTCAAAAGGAAGTGTTACTGCATAGAATCACATAGAGTGAAAACATTCTTGTGTATTTCTTTCTTATGTATTCCTTCATTACTTTATTACTATATTAGCATTCTTTTATATTTTGACTTTTCTAGTATGATATGTTATTGTATAGATTAATTACATGTCAGAGAGTTGAAAATATATATATATATATATATATATATATATATATATATATATATATATATATATATATATAATTCTTTGGCAATCTTTATAAGGGTAAATAGTCCCTTTTGTCTTTAAATGTGTAATTTGCTGACAAATGCATCCCTAAAAGATGAAAATACAAAATTTAGTTCTCGAAAGTGTAAAAAGTGTAACAAATATATTTGGCCGTTAATTTTCATTCGTCACCGTTAATAAAATAACCTACATGGCACAGAGAGACAAATTTGTCACTGAAATGATGGCTAACGTGACCATCTATAAATATATTCAAATGTTAATAGTAGATTGTGACTAATTATTATAATTTTAAAAAAAATTATAATAATTGCGACAAATTTTTTTTAACAAACTCGTAAATTAAATTGAGTCTAAAAGAAAAAAGAATACTCATTTTATAAATTATAAATAATTTTTTTACACTTTCATGCTTGATGATAGGTTCAAGTAAAAAAAATGCTTATTGTAAAGCATTATAGTTAAATTAGATCCATAAATAATTTTTAGGGAAAATTACAATTGCAATGACACTTTTAATTTGTAAAAAATATTCACCTCCTTTGGAATGATTTTTTTAAGGTTATGATTTTTTAAATGATCAGTCAATAAAAAATAATTGTGTATGATTTAAAAAAAAATAAAAATCAACAAACTTTTGTTATAATTTGTAATTTGATGTCATTGTATATACTAACATTCATATTTTATTGTGAAAAATTTATTAACAACAATTAAATAAATAGTGTTTGATTAAACACAAACAATGATTTTCTTATCGTTTTATACTAAAAAAAATTCTTTTGTTATGTGTTGATAGTTAACAACTAAATGATTGATTTTTTTTTTTATAGTTGAAGAAAAGTAAGAAGAATTCGCCAAAGCAATAAAAATTCACTTCCATTGGTAATATTTTATGCATGTCTCAACCATTGATGAAACTTAAAAATTATATGACGGAAACAGACACTAAGCGGTGTGATACAGCTCTCCCAAAATTTTGTCGCAATCATTATAAATTTTTCAAAATTATAATAATTAGTCACAATCTATTATTAATGCTCGAATATATTTGTCACACTTTTTATACTTTTGGAAACTAAATTTTGTATTTTCATCTTTTGGGGACATATTTGTTAACAGGGTGGGAAGACAAAAAGTCAAAAGAATATTATATGACAAATATGCTCATATGCTGACAATTAGAGATGACCACGTTGGCCATTATTTTAGTGACAAATTTGTCCATTTGTGTCACGAAGGCTATTTTATTAAGGCTATTTTATTAACAGTGAGAGACAGAAGTTAACGGCTGAATATATTTGTCACACTTTTTACACTTTCAGAGACTAAATTTTATATTTTCATCTTTGAGATACCTATTTATCACCAAATTACATATGCAGGAGTAACTACTATTTGTAATTATGATTTTGTTACTATAATATATTTTATACATAGTATTCCTAATTAAATGGTTTTGTCATTATAGTTACTATAATATATTATATATTTGTATTCATAATTTTAATATAAATTATGGTTTAAAACTTAAATAGAAGTTACGACAAATATATTTGTTCTCCAAGTTTTCTAATGAAATATCACTATAAAATTGTCTTTTTTAAAAAAAATCATTTTTTAATTTGAAAAATAATTTTAAATTTTGCTAATTATTTGTTAATTTTACAACTGAAAGCAATTTTACAGGTATGTGATTTTTTGTGATCAATCAGTCTGATTTTACAGGTATGGCTTTTAGCTCTGGTTGTGTTCTACCGACAAGGTCACACATAATTATGTGATTTGGATTAGTAGTGTACCTGACTTTGCTTTCAATTTGGGTTCTACCAAGAAATGCCTGGACGGTAAATAATTGTTAATCCTTGACTTGTCTAGCACTAGAAGTGGGATCAGACTCATATATGGATGAATGTTCACCTTGCTTAGTTATATTTGGTTGTTGATCATTAATTTAAGGGTCCAGTTGGGATTTAATAGTCCAAGGGTGTTTAGTCTGTCATTTAAGGTTTGCATTGTGTTTCATATCTAATGTTCAGTATTGTTTTTTGATCATCATGTTAATTGCTCTTTCCTCTCCCCTATTTTCATGATTTAGCACATGGCATTTCTCATTCTTAATGCTTATTTACAATTTGAACTAGCTTGTACCTTATCATCACAAAGTTGGGTTTTTCCTTTGTATTAATTCAAATCTACTTGGCTGTTGGCTATTTATTAAGTTGTTATTATCTTGATTCTTGAAGTGATGTGTTGATTTGGGAATTTTCCTGATACTTTCATTTGTAGGATCAATTGGGTTCAGATGCATGGTGTGCCTGCACTTGTTCAGTTGAGAACACCGCCACCTGCAATGATGGGGCTTCCTAATCTTCCAGTATCTTTAACAGGTTATGCATATACAATCATGAAATGGCTTCACGAAGTGCACAGGAAATACATGGCAAAATTTATATCACAAGTGTCTAAAGTTTAAACACAACAAAGCAAAAGTGAAGATAAATTAATAAAGTGTTTTAAAAAATTCCTTTTAGATAATTTTTGCCTCTGTTTTTATTTATAAATAAGAACAGCCGTAATCATTTTATAATTATGATCAATTAGTTAAATTAGCCAATATATATTTCTCTTGGGCCTTCTAATGGGCTATAAGCTTGGCCAATGGGCCCACAAAGGCCCAACACAAAAGTATAAAAGGAGGGCAGTGACAAGTGCAAAGGTATCGTCAGAAGAACGAAAGCAATGGCTTCAGCTAAAAGGGTGAGTTTTCTGCATTTTTTATTTTGCTGCTTCTTAGCTCTTACTTTTTTTTCTGTTTTTGCAGTGAAGTGGTTGATGATGCTGATGCAGAACAGGCTGCTAAGGAGAATCTGCTATATGGTTTTCACTTTTTAATTTGATTGGTATACCTTATTCAACTTTTCTCTGATTTTGTATTCCCTTGTTGAAATGTTCTTTTATTTATTTAATTGTGTGTAGGAGAGGGAGAGTTTGATGAAGGCAAAGTACAAGGTTGAGAAAAAAGGTTTAATATGTTACTTGCTGAAATTCTCTGATCCATTTTTCTTTGACTTTTTATATCTGCAGCCTTGGTTTTCTGATTTCACCATCTTAAGCGGTGTTTTATCTTTTTGTTCTTGGTAACTGAATCATGAAAACAGATCTTACTCCTCAAAATGAATGTGCACACAAATGTGTAAAGTTTATGTGACTGTGTTAAATAGAGAAGCAGAATGAGGGAATTGTTAAGAATACTAGTGAAGGTAACTTGTGCAACAATATTTAGATTGTCAAGCATAGTAATACTTAGAGATATTCAATATCAGTTTGATATTCAATATGACCGTTTTTTAACTTTGTTTAGATTTCAAAAGCAATAAAGTGGGAGCTGACTAAGTCTGTTATTTGGCTTATCTATTTTTTACTTTTAGGAGATTTACTAGCTTCTTTAGTTATGTACAAGATTTTAAAAAAAGGTCCGCACACGATTGCATCAGTTGCATTTGTCTGCGATTTTCCATGATGTCAACAAATATGAGGAAATCCCACAGCGACCAATATTTAAAACCTTGGACTTACGTATTTTATATAGATATCATGGTAACAAATAAGTTTGAGCGTCAGTTTTTCCACACTCCTCTGTTTACCCTACAATAAGTGTTTAAAAAAAAAATTCCTTTTCCTCTCTTATTATTATACACTCTACATTGCCTACTCTCACATTTGTTGAACTCCTTAAATATAGGTCATATGTTGTGTGCACCTATTGTCAATTGCTTTCATTATTATTGTTGGCTAAGCAAGTTGCTACAAATAACTGCTCAGATACCAATAGGAATGTTTACTGAGAATATGTTTAATGCAATGCCAATTTACTGAAAATCAATGAGTTATCATTGACTCAAATGTTTGTTCCCTTCCTTTTGAATGCCTGTGCAAGTTCTTTGCACTTCATTGATTAAAATTAATGCTCCTTTGCAGAATTGTCATGAATTCAGTTACTGTTAGAACAAATGAAAGTTTGAAAAAAAGAAAGGAAAAAAAAGAAAAAAAAAAAGCTTCAAGTCCCACATCGCTCAGGATAAACACTTGAATAGTGTTTCACTCCCTATATATAGAGAGTTCATTTCTTCTTTTTTCCTTGCCCCAGTTGAGAAGTATTTCCTCAACTTTTCTTTCTCCCTCCCATATTTCAGCCGATGCATTTCCGGCAAACTTCTCCCTCTTTCTTTCTGTCGCTCTAAAATTTTGGTTGCCTTTGAGAGTGACTTTCTAAGTCATATTTTTCGGTTGCCTTTAAGAGTGACTTTCTAAGTCATATTTTTCGATTGGTTTTAAGAGTGACTTTTTAAGTCACATTTTCCGGTTGCCTTTTAGAGTGACTTTTCAAGTCATATTTTCGGGTGGTTTTAGAGTGACTTTTCAAGTCATACAAGAGGGTGTAATTCTAGAAAAGGTTCCCTCAGTGCAGTGGGAATCTTATACAGTGATCTGAGCTGTTTTATCCTGGGGACGTCGTGGTTGATAGTCTGCTTGCACAATTTTTGGCAGTGCCACGAAACGTCTTAAAGAAATCGACATTGTCCGTGACTCAGCCAGTAATTTTTTTTCGGTTTGCCATAAACTATTGTTACAACAATTTTAAGACGATTTCGGTTCTGCTATGGCTACCGTAGATATTACTGGCTCGAACAGCAATGACCTCAACAAACCTTTTAGGTTTGAAGGGTATCATTTCAAACGTTGGCAACAAAAGATGACGTTTTATTTAACTATGAGAAAAGTTGCCTATGTTTTGAACACTGATATTCCGGTGGTACTTGAGGATGCTGAGAAGGAAGTGAAGGATAAAATGACTATGGAATTAGCTCTTTGGAATGAAAATGATTACCTATGCAAGAATTTCATTCTGAATGGGTTAGCTGATGATCTTTATGATTATTATAGCCCATATAAGTCTGCCAAATTAGTTTGGCTGGCTTTGGAAAAGAAGTATGATATTGAGGAAGCTGGGACTAAAAAGTATGTTGTTAGCCGTTACCTCAAGTATCAAATGACTGATGATAAATCAGTAGAGTCTCAATCCCATGAGATACAGAAAATTGCTCATGATATCATATCAGAGGGTATGACATTGGATGAGCAATTTCAGGTTGCTGTTATCATAGACAAATTGCCTCCTGGCTGGAAGGATTTCAAAAACCTTCTCAGACACAAGACCAAAGAATTCTCTTTGGAGTCTCTGATCACACATCTGCGCATTGAGGAAGAGGCACGCAGACAAGATTAGAAAGATGAAGTGTTGGTTGTGTCTCACAACAACACTAAAAGGAAGAACACAGGTGCAGTTCTGAAGCCTATTGGCAAAAACTTTAAGAATCAGAATCGCAATGTGAGCGATACCTCCAACCGCAACAAGAACCCCCCAAGGGTCCAACATGCTAGACAACATCCACCTGCCAAGAATAATCCCGGTGAGCCATTCCTCTGCTACAATTGTGGCAAACCGGGACATATGGCACGTAAATGCAGAAATCCTCAATGACAGGTGCTCCCCAGGCTAACATGACTCAAGAGCCATACATAGCTGTGATAACAGAAATCAATATGATTGGAGGATCAGATGGATGGTGGGTAGACACTGGCGCCTCCCGCCATGTCTGCTATGATCGTGCTATGTTTAAAACATACACAAATGTTGAAAATAAGAAAGTGTTGCTGGGTGATTCCCACACCACTACTGTTGCTGGAACTGGAAATGTTGAATTGAAGTTTACCTCTGGAAAGACTTTGATTCTCAAAGATGTGATGCATACTCCAGAGATGAGAAAGAATCTGGTTTTCTTTTAAACAAGGCTGGGTTTACTCAGACCATAGGTGCAGATTTATTTACTTAGACCAAGAATGGGGTATTTGTAGGGAAAGGGTACGCCACTGATGGCATGTTCAAATTGAATCTTGATATTAATAAAGTTTCTCCTTCTGCTTACATGCTGTGTGATTTTAATATCTGGCATTCTAGACTTTGTCATATAAATAGTCGTTGCATATCTAATATGAGTAACTTAGGTTTTATTCCAAAGCTGTCTTCAAATCACTTTGAAAAATGTGTTTTTTGCAGTCAATCTAAAATAACTAAGAAATCACACAAATCAGTAGTTAAAGAATCTGAGCCATTGGATTTAATACATTCTGATATATGTGAATTTGATGGAACGTTGACCAGAAATGGAAAACGATATTTTATCACTTTTATTGATGACTGCTCTGATTATACATATGTATATCTTATGAAAAATAAAAGTGAAGCGATTGACATGTTTAAGTTATTTGTAACAGAAATTGAAAATCAATTCAATAAGAAAATTAAGAAACTTCGAAGTGATAGAGGCACAGAGTATGATTCCAGTTTGTTTAATGAGTTTTATAATTTGCATGGAATCATACATGAAACGACTGCTCCATATTCACCTGAAATGAACGGTAAAGCTGAAAGAAAGAACAGAACTTTTACAGAATTAGTTGTAGCTACTATGTTAAGTTCTAGTGCAACATCTTTTTGGTGGGGCGAAATTTTGTTAACTGTTTGTTATGTGCTAAATAGAATTCCCAAATCAAAAAGCAAGACATCTCCCTATGAGATATTAAAGAAAAGACAACCAAATTTGTCTTATTTGAGAACTTGGGGATGTCTGGCCTATGTAAGGATCCCAGATCCTAAGAGGGTTAAACTTGCAAGTAGAGCCTATGAATGTGTGTTCATTGGTTATGCTATTAATAGCAAAGCGTATAGGTTTTATGACCTAAATGCAAAAGTGATCATAGAGTCAAATGATGCTGATTTTTATGAAAATAAATTTCCTTTTAAATTAAGGAATAGTGGGGGTACTTCATCCAATTATCTTCCTACTATTAGTAGTGAAAATCTTGCACAACCAGAACCAGATATAGAGCCTCGAAGAGGTAAGAGAGCAAGAATTGCTAAAGATTATGGGCCCGATTATATGGCTTATAAATTAGAGGAGGATCCATCAAACCTCCAAGAAGCTTTGTCTTCTTTGGATGCTGACTTGTGGCAAGAAGCCATTAATGATGAGATGGATTCTTTAGAATCTAACAAGACATGGCATTTAGTATACTTGCCTCCTGGTTGCAAACCAATTGGTTGTAAATGGATCTTGAAAAAGAAACTAAAACCTGATGGTACTGTGGATAAATACAAGGCTCGCCTTGTAGCCAAGGGTTTTAGGCAAAGAGAGAATGTGGATTTCTTCGACACCTTTTCACCAGTCACTAGAATAACATCTATTCGGGTGCTAATATCTCTTGTTGTTATTCACAGTCTAGTGGTACACCAAATGGATGTTAAAACTGCTTTTTTAAATGGTGAATTGGAAGAGGAAATCTATATGGAACAACCTGAAGGGTTTGTGATTCATGGACAAGAAGATAAAGTCTGCAAGTTAGATAAATCTTTGTATGGCCTAAAACAAGCACCTAAGCAGTGGCATGAAAAGTTTGATAACTTAATAGTCTCAAATGGGTTTAAGGTGAATGAAAGTGACAAATGCATTTACTACAAATCTGTAAATAATATTTGCACTATCATATGTGTATATGTCGATGACCTTCTCATATTTGGTTCAAATATTCATGTAGTGAACAATGTGAAATCATTGTTGTGTAACAACTTTGATATGAAAGACCTTGGAGAAGCAAGTGTAATCCTTGGTATTAAGATTACTAGGTCAAAAGAGGGAATTTCTCTAGATCAATCTCACTACATTGAGAAGATCTTAAAGAAATATGACTACTTTGACTGTAAACCTGCTAGTACACCATATGATCCAAGTGTAAAACTGTTTAAGAACACTGGTGAAGGTATACGACAAACTGAGTACGCTAGTATCATTGGCAGCCTTAGGTATGCCACTAATTGTACTAAACCCGACATAGTCTATGTTGTGGGATTATTATGCAGGTTTACCAGTAGACCTAGTATGGAGCACTGGCACGCTATTGAAAGGGTAATGAGGTACCTTAAAAGAACCATAAATCTTGGATTACATTATAAAAGGTTTCCCGCTGTACTTGAAGGATACAGCGATGCAGATTGGAACACTCTCTCAGATGATTCCAAAGCAACCAGCGGCTATATATTTAGCATAGCTGGTGGGGTTGTTTCTTGGAAGTCAAAGAAATAAACTATCTTAGCTCAGTCCACTATGGAATCTGAGATGATAGCACTAGCAATTGCTAGTGAGGAAGCAAGTTGGCTAAGAAGCTTACTTGCAGAGATTCCTTTATGGGAAAGACCGATACCAGCTGTGTTGATCCATTGTGATAGTACCGCGGCTATTGCAAAAATTGAGAACCGTTATTACATTGGTAAGAAATGACAAATACGTCGTAAGCACAACATTGTTAGAGAATTACTCTCAACAGGAGCTGTTAGAGTGGATCACGTACGCACTGATGATAATTTAGCAGATCCTTTGACGAAAGGATTAGTTAGAGAGAAAGTCCATAACACTTCTAAAAGAATGGGACTATTGCCCTTACTGAGATGATCATTCATGATGGTAATCCGACCTATATGACTGGAGATCCCAAGAACTAGGTTCAATGGGTAATAACAAGTTATAAAATGATATGAGATGAACATGTTGTTATAAGTGAAAGTAGCATGATTCCTGAAGTAACAAGAGGATGAGTTATGAAAAAAATTCATAATTCTTAATGAGATCTATGCTCTACATTGAGTGGAGTACCTAGGCTACAGGAGTACTCTTGATAGACTCACCTATGTGAATGTTGAAGTAGGGGCCACTTCATATGAAATTTTGGGCAAAAATTTCTAGAGCGTTCACTATACCGGGATAGACGTGCATGGCCTTTAACGCACGGGCTTTATAGAATACACCTATGAAAAGGTTGTGTGTGGTTTGATGTCGGAGATAGAGTTCAAGACTTCGAGTCACTCTAGTAAAATCTGAATCTTACTCACTATGCAAAGGTTCAAGTTGTATAACACCTTTGTTTATGCACAATTTTATGAAATCCTCGAAAATCTTCTTTTCAAATTTCAAGTGGGGGATTGTTAGAACAAATGAAAGTTTGAAAAAAAGAAAGGAAAAAAAAGAAAAAAAAGCTTCAAGTCCCACATCGCTCAGGATAAACACTTGAATAGTGTTTCACTCCCTATATATAGAGAGCTCATTTCTTCTTTTTTCCTTGCCCCAGTTGAGAAGCATTTCCTCAACTTTTCTTTCTCCCTCCCATATTTCAGCCGATGCATTTCCGGCAAACTTCTTCCTCTTTCTTTCTGTCGCTCTAAAATTTTGGTTGCCTTTGAGAGTGACTTTCTAAGTCATATTTTTCGGTTGCCTTTAAGAGTGACTTTCTAAGTATATTTTTCGGTTGCCTTTAAGAGTGACTTTCTAAGTCATATTTTTCGGTTGGTTTTAAGAGTGACTTTTTAAGTCACATTTTCCGGTTGCCTTTTAGAGTGACTTTTCAAGTCATATTTTCGGGTGGTTTTAGAGTGACATTTTTCATCTATTCATAATCATGGAATATGAAGTATTAATTTTCTTTATTTGCAAAACACAATACAATAGTACATGCTATTGTTAATGTAAACTTATAATGTTGGTGATAATAAATAGATGGCAGAAACACTCATGCATGTATAATTGGTTTTTGAGCTAGGATTGTGTGTAAGATGAATCTTAGTTTGTTGGTTGAACTTTAGGCTTAAATATTGAAACTTCTAAAATGAAATAATACAATAACAACCGCAGATTTATATTGGTTTATTTTGTTTTGAATTGTGTGTAAGATTTATTTTTTTGTAAAAAAAAAAAAAAGAAACTCATTCTAAGACGGTTCTCTAAAGAACCTAGCGAACCGTCTTAGAATGTCTTGATTCTAAAACGGTTTTCATAAAATCCGTCTTAGAATTTTTAATATATTTTATTTTTAAAAAAAAAATACATTCTAAATCGGTTCTTTAGATAACCATCTTAGAATGTAGATATTTTAAGACGGTTCTTGAAAAACCGTCTTAGAAAAACTACACATTCTACGACAATTTTCAAAAAAGCAACCATCTTAAAATGTTCTGATTTTTTAAGACGATTATACAAAAACCGTTGTAGAAAGTTTTAACTTTCTATGACCCGGGCTACAAAGACGGTTCATCATCTTTAAAGGTGCCTTAGAACCAATGTAGAAGGTCCTATAAAAAACTATCTCTTTATTGTTAATTATTAAATTTTGAAAACTAAAAAGATTGGATGTTTTCTAAAATTAAAAATAAGAAGTAAATTCCTTCAAGTAAACTTGAATCAAAACTACGTAAATGACTTGGTTTAAATTTAAAATGGAAAGAAATAAAAAGAGAAAGAACAATAAAAGAAAATAAAACTAAAACTGGTATCAAGGCAACTTTAGCATTTGCTTTGTTGGTGAAGAACAATTTTCAGCATTAAAATTCCACGGGTTCGAAAATATCATGTTTTGTTTTACAACTATAACATATTAGTGCGTTTAAAGTATATTAATAATTGTTAGATTTGCATATTTGTCTTAATTTATTAAGGGCATAATTGTCTTACAAAAAGAGAGACCAAAAATAATTACCAAACTCAATATTCCTTTCATATATTGTTATAGGTTATAGATAAATAAATACCTTTATAAGAGACTAACAACTCACAATTTTAATTTAAATGTAAGGAATAAAAGTGAAATAAAATAAAAGAGAAACTAATTGCAAAATAACCATATTTTCAAATATTAAAAAACATGTTTAAACTTTTAAATAATCAGGTTACTTTTAAATAGTTAAAAGGGAATTTCAAATATTAATAGTAAATAGTTAAGGATCATGTTGTCCATAATAACAATAAAAATTTTGTGAGATCAGTGCACAAGTTAACGGGAAACTAACGCATAATTTTAGCATTGTTAATTAAATTATATAAAATAGGCTAGGCCCTCCTAAGTAGTTAGAATCCATTTTTTTTTATATACAATTTAAATTAATTCTCAATCTAAAACTTGAAATCAATATTGCATTGAACAAGGAAAATGCTTAATATTAGGAAATATTTTTTGCACGAAAGACACAAGTAACGTAGCAAGTGCGTTTTCTCTCTCTCCTCCGTTTCAATTCCTTTCCTACATTTTTCGTAGCTTATCCTCTTTAGTGGCACCAAACTGCAGATCGCAGTTTCGTTCGTGTGTTTCCATTCCTTCAACGTTAATTCCATATTTGGATTTCGGCCAAGTGCAATGGCTCTGGTGTATTGCTTAAGACGAAGAAAAGGAACCTGATCTTGGTGGAGGAATCAGAGCCCGAGGTAGCGATCAAAGAAGTGATAAAGAAGATTGAGAACAAGAAATTGGGAGATGGGGTTTGCGAATGCAAACGTGATTCATTTGGTGAAGGAGTTTCCAAGTGATAAGTCGTAGATACCTGCGTCTTGGGAGGCTGATGGAATTAGGGGATTTGATTGAGTAGGATTAGGAATTCGGCTGTGGAGGGGTTTTCGTTGACTTGGGTGACTTGAAGTGGCTGGTGAAGCAGACTGTGCGGTTTGGCATTGGCGATGGTTTGGGTAACATGCAGCTGACCCTCGCGGAGGCTGGCAGGGTGGCTGTGTCAGTGGCAGATATGGGGAGGATGGTGAACAAATTCGGTGAGTATTATCCGAGTGGCCTCAATAGGGATTAATTGAGTTTATAAATTTTTTCTTTCTTAATAAATTCTGATTTCTTTTTATATGTAATGTATCAAAACCTTGATTAAAAAGAGAAAAAGAAACAAGTAATTAAAATCTCTACAAATATAAATATGAATACAATAAATTTATAATAAAAGTAAATAGATAAGAGAAGAAAAAAGACAAGGGAAGAGAGAATTGTAAACTAGATTTATACTTGTTCAATTACTTCTTGTGTCTAAGACCAATTCTCAAGTAACCCGCTTGAGAGTTTCAGTATCTTTCAAATTCTTTACAACAACAAAAATCTTTTATACTTTGGGATCCCTCACTTTTTGTGTTTGAATCTCTTGGGAATTAAGACATATCACACTCTTATTCTTAAGAGATGCATCACCTTTTTCAAAGTTTAGACAAAGAATATAAAAATTCACTCTTTGATTTAGAGAAATTGTTACAAATTGAAGCACTAGAAGGTTTCTCAATAATAAGTGTATTTGACCTTGATGAATGAAAATGATTATTAACAAGATCTTTTCAAAAGTTTCTCATTTATGTAAACGTGTTAAAATGATAAATATTTATAGGCAAAATCTGTGTAAACCGTTAGGGGTCATTCCCAAATTGTGTAACTTTTCAAAACACACTTTTTGGTGCAATTTCAAATTTCTCATTTTCAAAAAAAAAAAAAAAACTTTTATACCATTTCTTCTAGTAATTGATTACTTTGATTCCAGAACTTGAAAAATAATTTTAACACTTTTAAAAGAGACCTGAAAACTTGATTTAAATTAATCAAATGGTCAAATATGCTTATTGGAAAAACCTTTTAACAATTTAACCTAAGTTTTGAATCTTCTAATTGCTTCACTTGTTCGTGTTCAAGATTCTTTATGTTATTTTGCTTTCGCGTGTCTGTCGTTTGCTTTTTGACATCATCAAAACCTATAACATTACATAACCATATTCTCTCTCTTCTTTATGACAACATCTTAGGTAAGGAGCAAATAATATAACAAGATATTGCAATCACTCCTCCTAAGAATATGCATAGGTTTTATTTAAAATTTGAGCAAACATATCCATACCTTATCATAATACCTTATACATATCTCTCCCCATTTGACATTATCAAAAAGGCATAAAATACACCAAAATAAAAGATCCGCAACCATCATAAAAAATAATTAAATAAATAAATAAACAAACAATAGAAAGAGATATAATAAACAAAGTTAATAAGGAATGTTTTGTAATTTTTATATTTGAGAGATCAATGATCCCTAGTTCTCTTCTTATATTGAAGAAGTTTTCCTTGGGTAAGGGATTAGTAAAAATATTTGCTAATTGCTTTTTAGTTTCTACAAATTCTAAAACACAAACACATTTTTGCACATGATCTCTTAAGAAATGATATTTGATTTCAATATGTTTAGTCCTAGAGTGCAAAATGGGATTTTTAGATAAATTAATTGTACTAGTGTCATCACATCTTATAGGGATATGGTCAAGTACTATACCATAGTCTAACTATTGTTGCTTCATCAAAAGGATTTGAGCACAACAACTTTCAACAATAATATATTCTGCTTCGGCATTGGATAATGATACACTATTTTGTTTCTTACTATGCCAAGAAACTAATGCAGATACAATCAAGCGAAATGTTCCACTAGCACTTTTTCTATCATTTTTGCACCCCACAAAATCAAAATCAAAATATCCTATTAAACTATATGAGGTGCCCTTAGGATACCATAAACCTATATTTATAATGCCTATTAAATATCTCATAATTCTTTTGATTGCACTAAGATGTGATTCTTTAGGATTCACATGATATCTAGCATATAAACAGACACTAAACATTATATCAAGTTTACTGGCAGATAAATAGAGGAGGGTTTTGATCATACCTCTATATTTCTTGATGTCAACTGACTTGCCCCTTCATCCTTATCCAAGTACCAAGCAGTGCTCATGGGTGTAGCAATTTCCTTTGCATTGTCCATTCCAAATCTTTTGAGCAACTCCTTGTAGTATTTTGATTGATTGATAAATATGTCATCTTTGGTTTGCTTGATTTGGAGTCCAAGAAAAAAAAATAATTCACCCATCATAGACATCTCGAACTCATTTTGCATGTTTTTTGAAAAATTATTACACAAAGATTCATTAGTGGCACAAAAAACAATGTCATTTACATTTAGTTGTACCAAGAGTATATCATGCTCCTTTCGTTTAATGAAGAGAGTAGTGTCAACTTTTCTTCTTGAAAAAACCTTTTCTAAAAGAAATTTGTTCAACCTCTCATACCAAGCTCTAGGAGTTTGCTTTAAACCATATAAAGCCCTTTTTCAATTTGAAAACATGATTGGGCAAATTAAATGTTTCATAACCTAGAGGTTGGTCAACATACCCTTCTTTTTTAATGAGACCATTTAAAAATGCACTTTTAACATCCATTTGGTAAATTTTAAAATCCATTATAGATGCAAAAGCAAGTAGCATTCTAATTGCTTCTAGTCTTGCAACAGGAGCATATGTTTCTTCATAATCAATTCCTTCTTCTTGGTTATATCCTTTAGGCACTAATCTTGCTTTTTTTCTAACTATAATACCATTCTCATCTAATTTATTCCTAAAAACCCATTTAGTGCCTATAATTGGATGATCATTGGGTCTAGGAACCAGTTCCCAAACTTGATTTCTTTTAAATTGATTTAATTTGTCTTGCATAGCAATAATCCAATGTTCATCAATGATGGCTTCATCAATGTTCTAAGGTTTAGTTATAGAAACAAAAGCCATATTATTACATGTATCTTTAAGAGAGTTTCGAGTTGTTATCCCTTTTGATATATCACCTATGAAGTTGTCAAATGGATGATTCTTTGAAGCTTTCCATTCTTTTGGAAGATCAATGGTTCTTGATTCCTCTTGAAATTAAGTTTTCTTTTTGTTTTTCTGTTCCTTGGTCTCTAACTCTTTTTCATGAATATAAGTGTTTTCCAAGACGTCTACAAGATCATCAATAATTTCCTTTCTTGGGCTAAGAAGGTTAGTCTCATCAAAAGCAACATGAATAGACTCTTCTATAGTCATAGTTCTTTTATTATAAATTCTAAATGTTTTACTATGTAATGAGTAGTCAAGAAATATCCCTTCATCAAATTTAGCATCAAATTTGCCCAAGTTGTCTTTACCATTATTCAAAACAAAACATTTACATCCAAAAACATATAAGTATGAAATATTAGGTTTTCTTTCTTTATATATTTCATAAGGGATTTTCTTTAAAAATGATCTTATCAAGGCTCTGTTCATAACATAATAAGCAATATTAACTTCATCAGCCCAAAAATATTTAGATAGATTTGAGTCATTGAACATAGTTCTTGTCATTTCTTCTAAAGATCTATTTTTCCTTTTAACAACTCCATTTTGTTGTGGAGTTCTTGGGGAAAAAGAATTATGCTCAATTCCATTATCATCACAAAAATTTTCAAAAGACATATTTTCAAATTCCCCTCCATGATCACTTTTTATGGATACAATATTAAGATTTTTCTCATTTTGAATAACTTTTGCAAGTTTTTTAAATACGTAGAATGCATCACTTTTATGTGCAACAAATAAAGTTCATGTATATCAAGAGCATAGTAATTACCTCCTAAACTCATAGTTCTTGATGGACCAAAAACATCCATGTGCAACAATTGTAAAGGTCTATTTGTTGAGATAACATTTGTAGATTTAAAAGAGACCACCCTTACTTGATTTCCCTTTTGACATGCAACACATAGTTTATTTTTTTAAAATTTGAGTTTTGGTAAACCAATTACTATATCGTTAGAAACCAATTTATTTAAATGATCCATGTGAATGTGTGCAATTCTTCTATGCCATAACCATGAATCATCTTCCTTACTCATAAGACAATGTGCATGATTTGGAGAAAATATCTTTTAGGTTTATCATATATACATTATTTATTTTATGTTAAAATTTATTTGTCTATCATTTTTACTTTCAATAAAGTAATAGAGTAAATCAAATAATACCCAATATCTTTTATCACATAATTGACTAACACTTAATAGACTATGTTTGAGACTATCAACAAGTAAAACATTTTATAAAGGTAGAGGGATCTTTACCGACATTGCTGACTCCAAGAATTTTTTCTTTATTGTTGTCTCCATATGTTACAAGTCCACTATTCTTGGGAGTAATGTGTGTAAATTTTGATGCATCTCCCATCATGTGCTTAGAACTCTATTATCAATGTACCAACTTTGCTTCAAAAGATCTTTTAATTCAATATCACAATTTTGATTTAGGTACTCAAATTTCCTTGGGTCCTTGAATGTTAGATTTGGGCAATGAACCCCTTGGAACCATATCATTTTTCCTATTGTATTTTCATTCTTTCTAATCTAACAGATTGATACACTATGACCTTTCTTTCCACAGTAAAAACATGTTTGGAATGGAGAGCTAGTCATTTTAGATAATACAAAGAAATTTTTATAAAATTTTTGTTGACCTTTTGGATTGTATCTTAATCCAGCCTTATCAAAAACACATCTTTGTTTTCCTAATATGATGTCTAAATTATTTTTACCAAAGGTAAACTTTGCAAGAGTGTTTTTCAAATCATTTCTTTCTTTCTCAAACTTGTTGCATGATGAGCATGAGTAGGAGTTAATAGCATTCTCATAGATTAAGCATTTAGTACATGATGAGTTTGCATCAATTAATCCTAAGGTTTCATTTTCAAGTTTAAGTTCCTCTAATTCTTTGTTCAATTTTGAAATTTCTTTTTCTAAGTTTGAAATGACTTTCTTATTGGATGAAACAATTTTTGCAAGTTTAATGGATTCTTTATGCAAATCATTAAATGCATCTTGAAGTTCATCAAATGAAATAGATGAATAAATATTGGAGAATGTTACATTTTCATCACTTTCACAATCTCTAGCCATGAGACTTGGATTTGCAACTTCATTTTCGGAGTCACTTAATGAGTCCATGTCATTCTCCTCCCATGTTATGTATGCTTTCTTTTCTTTGAGAGATTTCTTCTCAAGTTTTTTCATTTTCTTTTTGTAAGTAGGACATTCCATTTTCATGTGTCCCAATTGATTACATCCATAGCATCTTGGAATTGGAGAGGATTCTTCACCTTTCTTGAAATTCTTCTTAGGGTTGAAATTTGGTCTTCTTTGATTTCCCTCTTTCCTTAGAAACCTACCAAACCTTTTTATAAAAAGACTGAAATCATCATTTTTATTCATACTGGTTTGGTCACTTCTTGTGCCTACGTCCAGTCTCTAAACCTGCTTGAAAGTTTCACTATCTTTCAAATCCTCTTACAACAACTAAACACTCTTACACCTTGGGATCCCTCACTCTTTGTGTTTGAGTCTCTCAAGAGATATCACACTCTTGTTCTTACAAGGGATGACTCACTTTCTTTAAAAGTTTAGACAAAGAATATAAGAATTCACCATCTGGTTTAAAGGAAATGTTACAAATTAAAGTACTAGAAGGCTTCTCAATAATAAGTGTATTTGGCCAAGTTTTTGATCAAGAACTTAATGAATGAAAAAGATTGTTAACAAGATCTTTTCAAAAGTTTCTCATATATGTAAACATGCTGAAATTATGAATATTTATAGGCAGAATTCGTGTAAACCGTTAGGTAACATTTCCAAAAGATGTAACTCTTCAAAACACACTTTTTGGTGCAATTTTAAATTTCAAATTAAAAAAAAACATTATATCATTACTTCTGGTAATCGATTACATGATGAGGTAATTGATTACATTAATTCCAAAACTTGAAAAACAATGTTTTTAAAAGAAACTTGAAGACTTGGTTTAAATTAATCAAATTGCCAAATATGTTTATTGGAAAAATCTTTTAACAATTTAACCTAAGTCTTGAATCTTCTAATTGCTTCATTTGTTTGTGTTCAAGATTCTTGTTATTTTGCTTTTGTCTTTTTCTAGTTTGTTTTTTGGCATCATCAAATCCTACAACATTACATAACCATATTGAGGCTAGCGCTGGAAGGCTTTGGTTGTTAGGTGCTGCTACTAGCTTGTGAGACTTACTTGAGGTGTCAGGTTTATGATCTTACCACGAGAAATTATTGGGATCTTCAAGCAGTGCCAATCACCACCAAAGCACCCCTCCCTGGAATCCAAATGCAACCGTTGGATATAAGTAGTGTAGTTGTCCAAGCCTATGAAGATCCTTGGAAGCACGACAAATTTATGAACCAAATCTATCAGTGAATGAATTGTTACTGACGTTGAGAGCAAATTAATTGCAAACAAAGTAAGCATGTCAAGAAACACCACTATAAAAGTTTATTGGTTCTATCACAATTATACAGTTTTTTATGATATTGTGGATACAACAGATAAAAACAATATAATCTTGGTAGTTCCTTATTCGAGCAAATATTGATTTGTACTCATAATAGATATATAACAGATTAGGAATAATATGTGATGTTCTTTAGATGTAATTTGTGTTGTTTTTTCATGACAAGCATGGGTTCAGATGTTGGTTTTGGGGATAAGTTGTTGGGCATTGTATCTTTAAGGCTTAAAGTGCATATTCTCCTTTGCGTTCAGAATTCCTTTTTGATGCAGACTATGTGCGGATGGTTACTATTTTGTCAACTAATGGCAGTATACTCAATGTAATTTTGGTTGGGGGGTTGTTTCTTTATAACAGAACCTTTTCTTTTATAAACTAAATTGGTCTGGTCACTACTTGTGGGCATACTAATGCTCTTGTTTAATAAATTGTTTTGCTTTTCCAAAAAAAGTAGATTTGTGAAATGGTTGATAAACTTTCAAAACAAAAACTTGATTTGAAGTTGAATGGTTTTCTTTGTGGAATCATTCTTTGCACTTGATATAATTTAGCACTAGTTCAAATCATTCCTTTAATACGAGCCAAAACTGGCTAAAACTCAGTTTTTTGTTGGTGCATAGAGTTGTCATAAGACTAACAACATCTCTACATCAAAATGTTATTTTTTAAATTGAATGTAAACTTACAAATTTTACTTAAACTAGTGGTTACATGTTTCACCAAGCATCTATTCATTCTATTGTGTCTACTTCTTTTATATCCATTATTTATTAATAGCTTTTATGCATGTTCATATTTCATGTACCAGTGAAGTTAAGCACATTGGGGTTTTATTATATCAATAAGAATAGATATATAATCCCTGTGTGATACAATATGTAAGAAAAGATATTAATATTGAGAATGGCTAATAAAGCACAAGTATTGCTGAAAGTAGCCTATCAAAGATTACAAAAAATGTCAAGTGGAAATAAAATCTCCTGAAGTAGTAGATGTCTTGAGCCTTGCAGAATATTCAAAATATAATGTATCACACTAAAAAGCTACCAAAAAAAAAAGTGATGTAACTATCTAGAAAACCATGCAGTCTCCCTCCACATTTATAACTTCTCCAAAACCAAATATCAAAGTAGATAAAATGATTTGCAACAAATTCTCCACCAACTTCTTAAAGCTATCAAAATGCAGCAATCAATAAACTCCTTGTAATCTTCTTCTTTTCTGGAATTTTTTTCATTATATGCCACAAGCACAACCGGTGACGAGCTTTTCGAAAGACCACTTTAATTGCCTTCTTCATTGCTTTATCTTGGTCAGTAAATATGGAATTTGGAGCATGTTCATGCATACAGTCTAACCATGTTGTGAACAACCAAGTAAAAGTGTTAGTATCCTTACTTGACAATAGATCACAACCTAACAACACGGATTAACCATGATGGTTTACTCCAACGAAAGGGGTAAAAGGCATGTCATATTTATTTGTTAAGTAAGTGGTGTCAAAAGTTATGATTTCACCAAAATATTCGTATGCAGCTCTACACCTTGTATCTACCCATAATACATTCTGCAAACAACTTTTATCATCCATATCCATCACATAGTAGAATAGCGAATTTTGCTTTTGCATTCTAACAAAATAGTTTTGTATTGCTTTAGCATCTCCTGTCCCCAATCTTAGTCGTCTTACTTTGCCTATATAGTTTCTACAATCTTTTTCTCCAAATGTAAGATTTTCATACCCATTTGCTTCAACAACTACAGATTAAAAATTTCTGCTAAAATTAATACCAGCTTCATCATTAAGTTCTAATCTCCTTATTTGAGCTCCCAATTTTTTGTTGCATCTAAAATATCATACTTTGGTTGGACTTAGTTCATGATTATGCTCAAGAACAACACTTGATACTATAACAGTCTCATCTAAAGACATACATGCTTTCAATCTACCCTTACATTGTGATTTTGTGATACGATTTGGCTTCAAAAGATTCTTTGAATTGCTCACATACTTTCTAGCCCGACTACATGCTAAGGTAAAATACTTTTTTCCATCATCACCATTTTTTGTACTTATTTTACCAATTCCATAACCCAAACACTGAGCATAATTCTTGTAATAGTTGGTAATTTCATCTTCAGAGCTAAATATCATGCCAGCCCTAGGTATCTCATCTTCATTAGCATTATTTGCTTCTAAACTATCACCATATTTTTCACTTCCTTCATTTGTTTCATCTTCATCAGAAGATTCAAATCTTTCTTGCACTAACAAAATATTTTTGAAAATAAATAAAGTAATCAAGTAAACAATAGACAAGTGAAAATACTGATAAATTAGCATGAGATTTCTAATTTATGATACAAACAAACTATAAATAATTAAATAGCATTGCAAAAGTGTTAGATACTTACTTGTAACTAGAATTAACATAGTGTGCGGGGTTGCAGAGAAGCTAATCTTGGCTGCAACAATTGGTTGTAGGGGCTTTTGCTTGAGAGATGAATTTCTCCGAAGAGATGATGTTTTCAACCTATGACTTTTTTGATATTAACATGAAGATTTAATCAACTGAGTTAATAGGTGATTTATGTTATAAAATAATTAATGTCATATATATAATACTAAAATTTCTAATATATATTTAATGCACATATAAATTTATATAATAAATTTCGTAACAATTAATTTTGATCTAATAATATATTTTTTTACATATATAAATTTTAAATAAAAATCATAGGTTTAATAAAAATTTATATATTTAAAAAATAAATATTAGATCAAAATTAATTGTTACAAAATTTATTATGTAAACTTATATGTGTATTAAATATACATTAGAATTTTAGTGTTATATATAGTGACATTAATTATTTTATAGCATAATTGGTCTATTAGCTCAGTTAATTAAATCATCATCCTAGTAAGTCTTACGGATTGTCAATCCATATAAGCTATACATAAGAGTGTTTTTGGTTTTTCTCTTTCATTGTTGGGTGTAGAAGAAAAATAGCTAGAAGAAAATTCGGTGAAAGTCAGACCACCACTGCAAGATGTGAACATTATTGTCATGAAATTTCTTTGGCAACTGCTTGGGGAACCCAACATTTTTGCTGGGACACCCAACAGTTTTCATAAATTTTGAAAATACCCATGCAACACTGGTTTTTCATTTCTGTAGTGTTTTTTTAGCGAAATCTCCCTCACTTAGTGTGAGTTGCTTCCGTTAGGGTCGTTTTTGAAGCGTATTTGGTCTTTAGTGGTGTATGTGCGTTGTTTAGGAGTATACGGTGATGTTGGGTCGCTTTTCGTCACTAGAGAAGAAGAGGTACGCAAAAAAATATTAGGAACATACGGATTGACAATTCGTATGTTCATACGAATCAGCAATCCGTATGAACCATACAGATTGCCAATCCGTATGGTCGATTCGTATGAACATACGATTTGCTTAGTTTTTAATTTTATTTTTTAAATTGCAATTTAAATATTGTGAACTATATATTTAATTTGTTTTGTAGTGTAATTTTTTTTTGTAATAGTTTTAGTAATTTTAGAAATTTTGATTTGGTGATATTATTTTATAGTGGTATAAAAAAATATATTTAGTAATTAGAATGGTAAAAAAATACTAATATATATAAACTTTTAAAAATTGTTAAAACTAACATTATATTGCTTAAAAATTAATTTACTAATGATTAATAGTTAAACAAATTTATATGACAATGATTATGTATTTACATGTTTAACTGAATTATGTATTTTAATGTTTATTACAATGATTAGTAATTAAACAAACTTGATATTTTATTGAATGATGTATTTATTAGATTTATATGACATTTTAATGAAAATGTGTAGTAAAAATGTAGTTTGTGGTTATATGATGTACAATACATGTTTATTTTATTTCTGTATATAGATATATTTGTGCGATAACAAATGAGGTGATTGTATAATTTTTTGTCATTGAATTTGTTAAATATTTTATTAAGATGGATGAAGAGCACTGGATGTATGATAATATCATGTCTGAAGAAGTTGATATGAATGTTGAAAATGAAGAAGATGCTGGCGTTAAAGTAGAACACATTGATTGCTCTGATGCCTTTAATACTTCTCAGGTAGTTGTGTAATTTGTTATTGTTGGTACAATAATTATATTACATAGATGTTTATTGATGTCAGACCTTATTTGAATTGTGTTATAGTTGTTTGCTAGCCATGATGAAGTTTTACAATGGGCTCGATCAGTGGCTCATGACATTGGATTTGTTGTCGTGATAATGAGGTCAGACACCAATATTGGTGTTCAAGGAAGGGCCTCATTTCTGTTGATAGCTTGCGAAAAGAGTGGTGAGTATAGGCCTAAGAAGAATGATTTGGTAAGAACATGCACTGGCAGTAGAAAATGTGGATGCCCGTTTAAGTTGCGTGCGAAGTCAGTTTTGGAAGGAGAATGATGGATGGTGAAGTTAATTTGTGGGGTTCACAATCACGAAATGGCAAAGTCATTAGTTGGGCATCCATATGTGGGTCAACTGACAAAAGATGAGAAGATTTTTGTTGCTGATATGACGAAGTCCATGGTGAAGCCAAGAAATATTCTTTTGATGTTGAAGGAGCACAATGCCAATAGTTATACAACAATCAAACAAATTTACAATGCCAAACATGCTTACCGTTCTTCCATAAGAGGGAGTAACATTGAAATGCAACAACTCATGATGTTGCTTAATCGAGATCAATATATTCACTAGCATAGGATGAAGGATGATAATGTTGTATGTGACTTATTCTGGAGTCATCCTGATGCAGTAAAGTTAACCAATTCTTGTAATTTGGTTTTCTTGATTGATAGTACCTACAAAACAAATAGGTACAAACTGTCATTGCTTGATATTGTTGGTGTTACACCAACAGGAATGACATTCTCCGTTGCTTTTGCTTACTTGGAAGGAGAATATCTTAATAATGTTGTTTGGGCTCTACAGCAGTTTTAGGGTCTTTTCACGAGACTTGATGCACTCCTCGGGGTTATTGTCACCGACAGAGATTTGTCTTTGATGAATGCAGTGAAACTATATTCCCGGATGCTACGAACTTGCTATGTCAATTCCACATTAACAAGAATGTGAAGGTAAAATGCAAAATCATGGTTGCTCAAAAGAATGCATGAGATTATGTGATAGAGGCTTGGGGGAGTTTGGTTGACTGTCCATGTTTGAGTTCTTTTGATGAGTACCTTAAAAACTTTGAAATGGCTTGCTCTCCGTGGCCTATGTTTGTGGACTATATGTGTCAAACATGGGTGATTCCGCACAAAGAAAAATTTGTGAAAGCATGGACCAATAAAGTGATACATCTAGGAAACACAACCACTAACAGGTATGAATATTGTTTTTATTTGTGTTAATTTGTTTAAGTGTTGACTTAAATGAAAATGTTACGGTTGTTTATATGATTTTGTATATTTCATTTGTAGGATTGAGAGTACTCATTGATCATTAAAGAGACTCCTACAAAACTCTCTTGGTGACATATGCAGTGTTTGGGAAGTAATGAACAATATGATGACACTTCAACAAACCCAGATTAAAACATCTTTTGAGACAAGCACGCACGTGGTTGGGCATGTGTTTAAAGTTACCTTGTACAAAAAACTACTTGGCATGGTATCAATGTACGCTTTAAATGAAATTTCTGTTGAATATGAGTGTGTACCTTATGCAGGCAAAAACCTTTCACGTTGTGGATGCGCCATGAGGAGTACCCATGGTCTTCCATGTGCATGTGAGTTGTCTAAATATGTTGTGGGCTCCATACCACTAGAGACAATCCACATTTTTTGGTGGAGACTTAGTTTTTCAGATCAAGGGTTATGTGAGGCACAAGTGACCATAATTGAGGAGATAGAAACCATATCGAAATGCTTTAAGCAGCTCAATGTTTGTGGCAAAGTACATTTGAAGACAAAGCTGCAAGAAATTGTTTATCCTGATATGAACTCCATGTGTCCTCCTCTAGAAAAGGTGAAGATCAAGGGTGCTCCAAAAAAACCGCTGACCAAACAACAAAAGTCAACAAAATGTGATCTGTCTTATTGGGAGTATGTTGATATGTTACGCTATGTGCAAAATAGTAATTCTTCAGTGAAACGTAGTGCATCATCATTTGAGGAATCAATACAGAGACAAAATATTCCAATGTTTGATCAATTTCATTCATGCATCCAGGATTCTATTGAAAACATTATTGATGTCAAAGCAGATGGTAACTGTGGTTATCGGGCAATAGCTGTCTTATTGGGTATGGGTGAAGAATTGTGGTCATTGGTGCACGCAACCATTTGCATAAAAAACTGACAAGCTGGTCGGAAGAGTATGTCAACCTGCTTGGTAGCATAGAGAGATTTGAGGAATTAAAGTTTATTGTTATGTCACTTTTTCTTAAAATAACATTTAAGTAATCGTTATTTGTTGTCTTTTACATGTAGGTTACCATGGACAAGTGGATGAATATTACGAATATGGGATATGTCATTGCTTCACGATACAACGTGATCGTTGTTTCTCTGTCATGACAACAAAACATGACATTTTTTCCTCTTAGAAGTCAGCCGCCACCAGATTCTTCTGTGCATTGCGTAATATGCATTGGTCATGTGTATAGAAATCATTTTGTACAGGTAATTACATAATTATGATGTTAGTATAAGTGCTGACAATGTAGTTGGTTAGACCATTGTCCTTTACCACCATTGGTGTTGTTATGGAATACACATTGTCATTATCAGGCAAAGCAGTGGCCCACCTCGTACATAGGTAAAATGCAGCGTTACACAAATTTGTCTAGGCTCAAAACTGAATTTGTTGATTTAGGTGAATAATGAACATAAAATATTTTATTTCCACTGACGTTTGTGTAAATAATTATTTTGTTGACATTCGTAATTTTGTTGACAATTCTCTAAATAATAATTTATTTTCAGTCATTATTTTTAAAAGTTAGGAAATAATTAAGTACTTTGAAAATAATAAAGATACGGTTTCATTAGCTAATGGATACGAATTTAAACATTACATTAACTTTAACATAGTTGAAACAAACAGAAAATGCATCAAAAACTACAATTAATTAATACTAATTTTGCGTTGAATCATGTTGCGACTGAGACATGTCGTCTTCCATTTTGATTACCGGTTTACTAAAAACAACTAAAATTTCTATTGGGCCAAATTGTTTCCAGTAGTTAGACTGTATTAAGACCTTTAGCACGTCATCATGAGTTTTCAGCTCAATAATTTCAAATTTGATAACTTTGTCTGAATACTCAGAATGACATGATTGTCGAAAAAACAATCGTCTTACCGTTTATGATTTATGAATACCATAAGGGGGAATCCCTTGAAGTGCAACTTGCTTGATCAAATCCTTCAGTTCATCGATGGTACATCCCAAAGGAATGTCAAATCTTTTTGGACTTTTTCCTGTGAACGAGTAACCCACAAAGTCGTGTTGGCGTGACATGTTCCACCTCCCGTTATAATATAGCAGCACATCATGAGTAGGGGTTATAGTGGCTTGAAGTAAGTTTAATATACCATCTGGTATTCTACCAATGATACATAATAACTCAATTGGGCCAGCACACGAGTATTGATCATTAGATATTAACATTGTGTTAACATCATCATCATTTTTCAATTGCATAGATTAAAAGCCAAATTGGTTACCTGCATCTGCGAATGGCTGTCGGTAGTAAATTTCATCCAAATATTGATCGCCAATTAGTTGAAGAATATTGTGCATTCTGTTTTTTAGCGTTTCAAAACCACAACCGTTAGGTACTCGAATGGGTATCGGAGTGGAGCTTTGGAAATAAACACCAGATTTGTTGTGAATAATCGATCAATTCGGAAAAATAAAAGCTAATCTAGAGTTGACAATGGTCTGACTGCTTGTTTCTCCCAAAAATGCCATAGTTTCTTGTAAAATTTGGTTTCTAAAGTTGGATTAGGCGAGAATGTGTGATTTTTTAGAGTGTTGGTGTGGTATATATAGATGTTATTCACTGAGACTGCTTGTATTATTTTTTTTAAAATAGACACGTGCAAATTTGTTTGCGTTGTCGACTAAAACAATGTTGTGTCATGCTTTAATTTTACATTAGACATGCATTGTTACTATCAGAACTAAAACAACTGAGTAGTCATTTCTATGTTAGTACCTACGTGTAGTATTCATTTTTTTAAACATACACATGCAATTCAAAGTGTCTTGTCAACTTTGAGAATGATTTATGATGCTACGTGCTTTATTTTTGTTGCACGAATTAATTTATTCCTCAAAGCAACATTAACGGCTAATTACGATAAATGAATGACAAAAATTTATATCGCATAATTAAAAACGTGTCCATACATAAATGTACCAAATAAAAATTATCCAAAAAATTAAAAATGTTTCAAATAAATAACCAAATGTTACTCTAAATACATAAATGTACCAAATAAATAAATTATCCAAAAAATTAAAAATGGCATATAAAGGAAAAAAAAACAACTTCAATGATCATCCGTATGCTGCCTATGCCTCGATCTATGACGTATAGTTGGTTGGCTAATGTAGCTTCTTGTGATGCCCATATATTCTTCAGCAACAATATAGGTTTTTGTTCCTTCAGTCAGGATCCTCAGGTTCAATAGCCTCTCCAACTTATCAGCAATTGCTACAAAATCATCCTACCAAGTGAAAAAAACAAACATAACAAATGTTAGTAATAAAATACAAAAGAAAACAACAAACACAAATACCAAAAAAATATATTTCCACTGCATGTCGAAGATGATGCACATCAACGTCTGCCTCATCAGGTGCCGTTGCTGCCATCGGTTACTGATGCACATCTGGTTCAACAAATGTGTCATATTGTTGAACCGACGGAACTCAAGGAGGATCCCCTGACTGTGCCAGACTCATGAATGGGTGCGAAATCATGTAGAACCAATCCATGTAATCTGACAAACATTGGCTAGGCACTGCACAAATTTGCCCTACAGGTGCAATGTAGTCACTGAACTACATCCAACTATCATCAATTTCTTCAACAGAGACCGCAAATGTAGTAGGATGTGGCAGAATAGTCTGGATGTATCCAAACTGTCGTACAACCCTCTCCGGTCGGTGAATGACCGTCAAGGGACCCCATTTGAGATGGCCGAAAAATAATGAGATGACCTCAAATTCTCTAGATGAACGGTGGTCACCATACGTAATCCAGCACACCATGTCAGGGGTCAGTCTGTCCAGACGCCTGCGAGACATGGACATGGGCAGTGTCTTGCCAGAGGTCCATCGGCATGCATGCAGTCTCCTCTCATCATAATCCTCGACAACTAGGGCAGAACCAACGGACGAGAAATGCTTGTAGATCCAACACTAAATATATTTTGTAAACATATTCATTAAAATACATGACAACATGTAATATTCAACTCCAATGAAGAAACAAAATTTGTAACATCTTAACTAACCTATAACAGAGTGATATATCCTGCAAGTTGTCTCAACGTGCTCTTCGATGCCTCATTTAAATTATCATACATGTGCACAAGTGCAGCAGCGCCCCGAGTGTAACTCCCACTCTGCGTCAAGTCACGTAGTGCATCCAAGAATACCACGTGCACATGTGTAACACTCTTGTTAGGAAAAAGTGTGCATCCAAGAAAAAGCAACAAATACGCTTGCGCTGCTACAATCCAGTGACATGCCTTGATCTTCGCCTTTGCAGTGCTAACCTTGAGTAATTCCACCAACATATCAACAGTGTTGTCAACATGAAGTTGCTCGAAGCTGTGGAATGCCCCTACGATAGGCAGATGTAGCAACGACGCGATGTCATCCAAGGTGATAATCACCTCTTCGACGGGCAAATGGAATCTTCTAGTTTCCTTATGCCAGCGTTCCACAAAAGTTGACACTAGTCCCCGATCGCCCGTATCTTGGGAGCATGCGATCAAAGGACTTAGTCCACTAACAGCCACAAGGCCTTCAATCTCTAGAGCAAGCCTCCCAATCTTAGCCATCTTCCATAGGTGCTTCTGGCTGCTCTTTGTTCAATTTCTCTGCGGCCTTAGGAGGATCCTCAACAACACGCTCCTGCAATCGCTGACTACAGGCAGATGCAGTAGGGTTTCGCTGCTGGGAGACATCATCGTCACTCGCGTCTCTCCTCCGTAGGGCTTTTCCTATTGCTCAGCCTAAAACTCGACCAAGACCTTTAGTTCTAACCATTATCTGCATAATATTTTTTTTTAACTAACTAACATTTTAAAATATCTTAAATTTTCTTTTCAATCATGTATTACAAATAACTAACATTTTAAATTTTTTTTAAAAATTGCTTTCAACCATTTTCTTAACTAACATTTTGAAATATTAATAATTTTGATTTCAATCACTTTTTAAAATAAATACAAATTGTAAATTTTTTTTATAATTGGCTTTCAATCATTTTTTTACTAACTAACATCTTAAAATATTTTCAATTTAGTTTTCAATCATTTTCTAAAAATAACTACCAATTTTAAAATTTTTTAAAATATGTTTTCAATCTTTATTTTGACTAACTAACATTTTTAAATATTTTAAATTTTGATTTCAATCATTTTCTAAAAATAACTAACAAATTTATAATTTTTAAAAATATAGTTTCAATCTTTTTTTAAAACTAACTAACATTTTTAAATATTTTAAATTTTGTTTTCAATCATTTTCTAAAAATAACTACCAATTTTATAATTTTTAAAAATATGGTTTCAATCTTTATTTTGACTAACTAACATTTTTAAATATTTTAAATTTTTTTTTCAATCATTTTCTAAAAATAAGTAACAAATTTATAATTTTTAACAATATGGTTTCAATCTTTTTTTTTAAAAAACTAACTGACATTTTTCAATATTTTAAATTTTGCTTTCAATCATTTTCTAAAAATAACTACCAATTTTATAATTTTTAAAAATATGGTTTCAATCTTTTTTTTAACTAACTAACATTTTAAATTATTTTCAATTTTCTTTTCAATCACTTATTAGAAATAACTAATATTTTTAATTTTTTTAAAAATTTGCTTTCAACCATTTTTTTAACTAACATTTTCAATTTTTTTAATTTTTTTTTCAAACATTTTTTTAAAATAAATACTAACTGTAACTTTTTTTATAATTGGCTTTCAATAAAAAATTTTACTAACTAACATCTTAAAATATTTTCAATTTAGTTTTCACTCATTTCCTAAAAACTCATTTTCTAAAAATAAATAACAATTTTAAAATATGTTTTCAATCTTTTTTTTTTCTAACTAACATTTTCTAATATTTTAATTTTTTTTCAATCAATTATTAAAAATAACTAACAATTTTAAAAAAATAAAATTCTCTTCCAATCTATTTTTAACTCACTAACATTTTTAAGTATTTTAAATTTTGTTTTCTATAATTTTTAATAGTTAACTAACAATTTAAACAAAAATTTAAATTTGCTTTCGATCATTTGTTTTAACTGACTATCAATTTTAAAATATTATAAATTTTACTTTAAATCAATTTTAAAATTATTTTAAACTAACTAATTAAGTGTTTATAGTTTTCCAAAATTTTCCACCTATCCATTTTTTCAACCTATCTATTTCAAACTATGTATTTAAAACTAACTAAATAACTTCTGCTACAAAATACTACTGTCAAGTAATAAATTAACAATTCAAAAAAAATTACTAAAACATAACAAACAACAAATAAATCACAGAATAAATTTACAATCCAACAAAACCAAATTTCGTATAAATGCTTTCGAAAAAAATTATAAAAAAAACATACGGATTAACAATCCGTATGAGTTTCAAAAAATAAAAGTCATGGACGACAAAAACGAAGAACCAACGGTGCGCACAAGCAACACGAACCAAAACACAACAATACAATGCAAAAACATATGGAGAAGGATGCACTAACCTCAAAGGCGGTCAAGAAGACGAAAGGAAGAACAACCACCAACAACGGACCACAAGCCACCAAGAAGACGAAAGGACCACAAGAGCAGTGAAGGACCACGAACCAAACCAACCACCCACGAAGAAAAGAGGAAGAAGAAGCAGCGCCAGAGAAAAGAGGAAGAAGAAGCAGCAAATAAGAAGAAGAAAGCGGCGCAGAAGAATGAATAATGACTCGTACGAATGAGTCACTTTAGGCTTTTATAAAAAAAAGTGAAGGATATTTTAGGCCTTACACCCACATTGTCCAAGCAAAACTGCTGAGTGCTCAAAGTAACGCCCAATTTTTTTTCCTTCCTAATAACCTATTAGCATTCTAAGGTTTCTTAAGTTAATGGGCTTGTTCATGACCCAAGCCCGCAAAGACTAACTTATTTAATTTATTTGGGTTTTCATATTAAATCATTTATTTAATTATTACAAATCTTCCTAATAGATTTTATCTCATTATATTATGTGACTGTAAAATTTTTTGTCTAGTTGGACAAAAATTTCTCTTATTATATTATTATCAGGATTTTTTTATTTCTTAGTATTAAACTAAAAAAAAGTTTCAATGCAAAAAAAGTGCACATTACCAAAAAAAGACTAATTTTTTTCTATCATTATTATGCTAAACTTATACATATTATTGCGAGTATTTTAATATATATATATATATATATATATATATATATATATATATATATATATATATATATATATCTTGGGATTTTTAAAGTATATTATGGTTTTTTATATTTTTAAGTTTTAAATTTTATTTTTTAAAATATGTACTAATTCACAGTTCAACTAATGGCCCATTCGCCTAACCTGCAACCCATTGACTCAGTATCCTAACCAGCTTGATCATTGATTCGGTTTAGTAATTCTAATTTTGATTTTTTCTTTCTTATCAATACATGTTTGGTGCTTAAAAAAACATATTTTGTTTTAATTGACTTGCGTCAACAAAATAATAACAAAAATTAATATATATATATATATATATATATATATATATATATATATATATATATATATATATATAATCATACCGTTAAAATTCATTCATAACAATTAAATAATAGAAAATTTTATATTATTGGTTTGGTTTTGGTTGATCGAGTTTGTAAATTACAAATATGATATGAAAAACAATTTTTATTGAATTTGATTAGATTAAAAGTTTGAATCAATTTAATTGATTTGGATTAAATTCCCGTGTTGGTTGGATTAATCCAAATCCATAAATACCTATAAATAAATTAGTTTTTTTTAAAGTTGTTTAAAATGCATTCTATTTTTCATATTAATTCCTAAGTGAAAGTAAGTTATCATGCAGCCACATAAACTAAAATTATGTGAAGATTAAAATGAAACATTTAAGTTGTTTTGTTTTTCTTTTCTTTTCTCTTTCATCCTTTCTCTCTCCCATTCTTTAGAAGGGACGCTTTATTAATTAATTAATTATTAATAATAATGCAAAAAAACAAAAAACAAAAGACTCATTAAAACACATGGTTGGATTAAATGTGCATGATTATATTTGTATTAATATAATAAAATAACGTTAGAAATCACAAAGTTTATTAGATAAAAATAGAAATGGATGAAGAAAAAAAAATAACAAATATAACAATACTGTGTCCTGGATTCCAAAATTTTATGAGAGGGAAAAGATGGATAAAAAATGGGAGTTGTGCCCGATGAAATGTGAGAATTGTTATTGATGGTAATAATATGTTGTTTAACTTTTGCTTGATATCAGTTTAACTTTTACACTTTTTTCCTATTTTATCCATTAACTATTTTATACATTGCAATTGCAATAAGAGATCTCAGAAAAATTGAAGGACAGAGTCGTCTTGTAAATAGAGTGATCAAAAGGCGGTTATAAGTATATCCTCTTTATATATGGTTATAGATAATAATACATAATATAGTTCTCTTCCTAATCATAGTGAACAATGGAGCCAAATTGAATGTACTTTCAAAGTGCGAATAAGAAGAATAAAATTATCTCAAAATAATTATTATTTTAATTTTTTAATATAATATTAATTTTTTTTTTCAATTATATTTCTTATAATATTAACGATACGAGCTAAAGAATAAAGAATAAATTAATAATGATAAAGTTAATTTTATAAAATTGTTATGGTCTTTTATCTGTTTATTGATTTTCATCATTTGTGAAAACAAGCTAAGATGATAATTTTAATGGGATGGAGGGAGTAAATAATTATATTTTTTTACGGGAATAAATAATTAGATTCTTAACCATATTTATAAGAATTTAATCGCCAGCATTTACTTTGATGATTTTTTTAAAAGTTGGTTACTTTTTATTCTTAAAATAATTATTGTCTAATTGTTCATTAAGAAAATTTGACATATAATAGTAGCAAGTAATAAATAATTGGACTTTCTTTTACCATATTGTCAGCATTTACTTTGATGATTTTTATATATCTTTGAAAAATTAATTTCCAATCATCGATTAAGAAATTCTTTTACTCAAACAAATAATAAACGAAAAACTCATTAAAATAGAATAAAAGCATAAAAGGCCTTATTTGATTTAATTTTTATTTATTAATTATAAAATATCACATTATTTTATTCCACATTTACAAAAAGAATGTGAACATAATAAAACATTATTTTTATCATTTATTATACTAATTTTTAAAAACAAAAGAGTGAAATCAAAATAGATTTTTATAATTATTAATAAAACAAAAAATAGAAACAACTTCTTTATTAAGTTCCAGCAGAAAAAATCACGATCTAACATAACGAAAAATGTCAATATTATTTAATTTCGTGAGAATTTTCCATTCCAAAAACTGTATATTATCACTACTATCAATGTAAAAATTCTTAAAGGTTTCGTAGACTATCAATTATAGAAAACCAACAGGATCTTGAAACCTATGATTCTCATAAACAATCAATAAAGAATAATAGATAATGATGTGTACCTTTCTCTATAGGAACTTCTATGTGGTCCACTTTGATTTCCTTGAAAAGGAGAGAAATAAGATTTCACTTCCTTTGACCTTTCTTTTATGTCTATCTCCGTTCGTGATGGCTATGGGTGAGAAAAGAGCACTTTCTGATCAGGAAGGGGACCTTATTTCATGTTAGTGGGTATTAAGCCCCTTTTATAACCACTACTCCCATCAAGTAGCAGGTAGCTCTAGAAATTTCTCCTATTAAACCCAATTACAATTTAGCCCTTAATCGTTAATTATTTATTTATTAGTCCCTACATAAGTCACATGCTCTCACATGAGACATTAATTCTTACATTCTCCCACTTGGCTCATGTGACATTAATAAACATTATGGATTAAATAAATAAATAGATTAACTAACATAATGCGCATTAAAAATTGACTAAATTGTTCTATACATTGGGTACATCATAATTTCATGATTAAGAATAGGAACCAATTCGAGTCATGGCGGTTGTACATCATCTAATCGACATAGTCCCTTCCATGTACTACAAATTAGTCTTCTCCTTAATATGACCACTAGTTAGGAGTACATAATTGGTCCAACATAATGTCTTCATTCAAGACAAAACCTGTTAACATTACTTTAACACAAACATGCATGCAAACATAGAGAACAGATAATCAGAAACATATCATAATTGAGCTCAGAGTGTCAGCAAAATTACATAAGGTAAATTACACTTAATGATCATCAATAACAATAATGCTCATACTTTCAACATGTTCTATAAATGTCTTGGGCGGTAATCCCTTATTCAAGGGTCAACTATCATAAGGTTTGTGCTAATTTATTTTATTGACACTCTTTGTTTCTGAACTTCTTCCTTCACGACAAAGTACTTCAATTTCATATGCTTAGCACCCTTATAGTACTTGTCGTTCTAACAAAATACTGTTGCAGAGTTATCACAATACATTTTCAGCGGCCTAGCAATACTGTCGACAATTCCAAGCCCTGAAATAAAGTTCTGCAGCCAATTAGCCTGAATTGTAGCCTCAAAACATACTACAAATTCAGCTTTCAGATGCAACAACAACTGATGCATACAAAATTACTTTCATTTGTTTTCGTTCCATATTATTTATAGGACATTGTGCGAGACTAACTTTGTCTCATATCTAAATTAGAATAGGTGATGTTAAACACCTTTCCATCTTGAATCTCTCTAGCACTTTATCGATATATATACTTTCTGAGATAAGCCTAACAATCCTTGTGATCTATTATGGAATATTTCTATCCCTATCACATAGCTTACCTCACCCATATCTTTCACTTCAAAGTTTCTAGAGAGAAATTTCTTAGTCTCATGAAGAAGACCAAGATCGTTAGCTGCAAGCAAGATATCCTCAATATACAAAATTAGAAAATAACCTTACTCCCACTGACCTTCAGATACATATACCGATCAACAGTGTTTTCCTTAAATCCAAAGGAAACAATGGTATCATTAAATTTCAAATACCATTGGCGGGAAGCTTGTTTAAGACCGTATATTGATTTCTTTAATTTGCACACCATGTGTTCCTTCCCTTCAACTGAGAATCCCATTGGTTGGTCCATATAAACATCCTCCTCTAAATCTCCATTCAAAAAGGCAGTTTTCACATCCATCTGATGTAGCTCCAAGTCATAATGGGCTACTAATGCCATGATAATCCTGAAAGAATCTTTTCGTGAGACTGGTGAAAACGTCTCTTTATAATCAATGTCATATTTCTGAGTAAATCCCTTAGCAACAAGTCTAGCCTTGTAACGTTCAAGGTTGCCATGAGAGTCACGTTTAGTCTTGAAGACCCACTTACAACCAACTCTCTTACAACCCTTTGGTAATTCTACAAGGTCCCAAACACCATTATGTTCCATGGAATCTATCTCTTCTTTCATGGCATTTAACCACTTCTCAAAATTATCACAACTTACAGCTTGTGAAAATGAAACTGGATCATTATCATTAATGCTTAAGTTTGTTTCTGTTTCATGTAAGTATACCACATAATCATTCGAAATAGCTGGTCTTCTTTCTCTTTGAGACTTCCTTAATGCTACTTCCTGTGGTTCTTCCACAATGGGTTCATTATGTATCATGGGCTCATCATTGTGTTGCACTTCTTCAGTATTGTTTGTAGCAATAACTGAAGTAGTAATCACCTTACTGCTAGAGGCAAAAGCTAAAGGGACTTGCACTCTAACTTCTTTAATTTCCACTTCTCGTGGAACTGTACTCCCACTGATTTCAATGAACCTTGCATTTCCAGTTTCGACAATTCTCGTACTATGATTAGGACAATAAAACATATACCCCTTTGACTTTTCTGGATAACCAATGAAATTTCCACTGATTGTTCTTGCATCCAATTTTCTTTCTTGTGGATTGTAAATTCTTATTTCTGCCTGACAACCCCAAACATGCAGGTGCCTCATACTAGGTGTCCTATTTGTCCACAGTTCAAAAGGTGTCTTTGGAGCTGCCTTACTAGGAACCCTATTTAACAAATACATGACAGTTTTCAAAGCATACATCCACAAAGATACGGGCAAGGTTGAATTGATTAACATACTCCTAACCATATCCATTAAAGTTCTGTTACGCCTTTCTGATACACCATTTTGTTGTGGCGTACTAGGCATTGTGTATTGCGCACAAATGCCTCGTTTCTGAAGGAGCTTAGCAAATGGACCTGGGTGTTGCCCAGTTTCATCATATCTTCCGTAATACTCACCACCTCTATCAGATCTAATAATTTTCACATTTATGTCTAATTGCCTTTTTACTTCATTCTAGCAGATTTCTAAGGCATCTATTGCCTAAGAAATCTCGGGCAATAAGTACACATAATCGTAATGTGAACAATCATCAATAATGGTGATAAAGTATCATTCCTTTCCGAAAGAACTAACATCAAAAGGTCCACAAATATCTGTATGCACAATTTCAAGAAGCTGAGTGCTTCTTGTGACTCCTTTCTTTGTGTGTTTTGTTTGTTTTCCCTTAATACAATCCATACAAATATTTAGATCCGTAAAATCTAGATCAGGAAGAATTTCATTCTTTATTAATCTTTCTATCCTTTCTCTAGAAATGTGACCTAAACGTTTATGTCACAAGAAAGCAGATCGTTCATAAACGTTTATATGAACCATCACAAGAATACCAATACCAATGAAATGATTATGCTTAAATTGAAACATCCATTACCAAAATTAAAAGAGTATGCAGTAACATCAAGTTTAGATAATGAAACTAAATTCCTAGATAAACTAGGTACATAAGGAGTTTCCAGTAAATCTAAACGATGTCCAATGTTGCGTTTTAAACAATAAGTCTCAACTATTTCCACTGGAACTTTCACTTCATTCCCCATGAAAATGAACTTCTCATTTGGGCTTATGGTTTGGATTGTAAGGAATCTCTGCATAATGTTAGAAACATGAGTCATACATCCAGAATTAATCCATCATGTATCATGGGAAAAACTACAGTTAAGTTTGATTCAAAATATACATGAGCATTAAGCTCACCATTCTTTTCGAACCAAGACTTACACTTTGGGCAATCCTTTTGGAAATGTCTTAATTTCACAAAATTGACAATTATTGCCCTTTGATACCTTTCTTCTAGATTTGCAAAGAGTCGTCATTGTTCTTTAATGACCCTTTGCCTTTATCATGCTTCTTCATAAATTTTTTTTTCAAGCTCCTTGATTTCCTTGGTGGCTTACATAATGGACTGAGTGACTTCCTTGATTCTTAAGCCTCATTTCTTCCTGAACTAACATACTATGTAATTCATGCACATTCCATTTATCTTTCATGGTATTATAATTCATTTAGAACGGGCCAAATTCAGACGGTAATGAGTTTAGAACAAACTGAACAAGAAAGTTCTCATTCACAACCATCATATTCCCAAGGTCTTAAGTCTTGCTGCAATGTTTGTCATCTCAATGACATGTTCATACATAGTACGCGAACCATCAAACTTCATGGTGGTCAATGTACTCATTAATGTCCCAGCAACAGACTTATCAGCTGTTTGAGAACACTCTCCCACTAATCCCATAAACCTTTTAGCACTTTCGATTTTAGGGAGAGTTGTCTTAATACTGTCTACAACAGTCATTCTCATCAACATTAGGCTGAGTCTGTTAGATCTTTCCCAAGCTTTATAATGAACTTTCTTTGCATTGCTACTAGCATCAATAATAATAACAAACTTCTCTTCCAACATAGCAAGATCATGATCCAAAACACTGAGGTGAAATTGGACTTGCTCATTTTAGTCAGAGAAGTTAAGCCCATTAAAATTGGCACAAATGATACATAAGAATCCAATGAATTCAAAACATGTATTACATAATAAAATTCACATAAGTGTTTTGAGACATAAAATACATGTCATACATATGATTCATTCAGATAACGGTCAATGTATATTGATGTTCTTCTTTGGGTGATACACCAACACACAACATACAAACATAATAATGCTAATAAAATTTTAACATTATTTGGCAATTAAATATGCACCAATTAGTAGTATCTATTTCCTTTGGGCATATAAATAAAACTAATGATACACACAAATCGCCTACAATTATATTCATTAATTATAAGAACAACTAATCAACCTTTGGGCGATCCATAAATGCCTTATAACAATGAATTTCAATTACCCATAAACCAATAATCATATAATTTAGCATCCATTATTCTATGAGTAATTGGAATAATTATTAATTTTGGAATTAAATAACCTTACAAATTTGGTCACTTTGGTGACTAACAAATTCAACATACATTTAATTCCAACCAAGTATAATTGAAATAACCATTAATTTGGAATTAAATAACCTTACAAATTTGGTCACTTTGGTGACTAACAAATTCAACATACATTTAATTCCAATCAATTATATATGGCCTGCACATAGTTATTGCTATTAACAATTCATAGTCATTCTATTAATTTCATTTTAGGCCATAAAATAATATTTACATTTATTTGTGTTTTTGCATTTAAACACGTTCAAGCAAATATGTAGCATATACATATATTTACTGCTACCAATAATTGCAAAACATTCACGTTAATTTAATTACGAAACATAAACTTTCAATACTTTAATCAAATTCAACAATAACATTCGAAAAAAAAAGGCAAGTGGGATTGGAAATAGCAAACATGGGCTACAAATAACAATTTCCAAAATTTCTATCTTCCCTGTTCTAGGAACGTAATGCAGTGCAACTTTTTCAGCAAAGTAAGGAAGCGTACAGGGAGGCTTTCAAACGTGAATGCTTTCAACGTGAATATATATACTTTCTCCATATTCAATATATATAATGCCGTACAACTTTCTCTCCGATAATCATAAGTTTTCAAATAATCTTTCCCCAAAAATTGGTATTCAACAATAATAATAAAATATTTCCAATAAAACAATACATGCAGCGGAAAATAAAATTCTTAAATTTCATAATTAGGGTTGATGCATAATTGGGAGAAATTAAATTATCCCTAAATTTCATAATTAGGGCTCATGCATAATTGGGAAAAATTAAATCATTCTTGGAGAATCATAAATTTCATAACACATGCTCTGATACCACATGTAAAAATTCTTAAGGGTTTCCTAGACTATCAATTATAGAAAACCAACAGGATCTTGAAACTATGATTCTCACAAACAATCAATAAAGAATAATAGATAATGATGTGTACCTTTCTCCATAGGAACTTCTCTATGGTCCACTTTGATTTCCTTGAAAAGGAGAGAAATAAGATTTCACTTCCTTTGGCCTTTCTTTTATGTCTCTCTCCGTTCGTGATGACTATGGGTGAGAAAAGAGCACTTTCTGGTCAGGAAGGGGACCTTATTTCACGTTAGTGGATATTAAGCCCCTTTTATAACCACTACTCCCATCAAGTAGCAGTTAGCCCTAGAAATTTCTCCTATTAAGCCCAATTACAATTTAGCCCTTAATCGTTAATTATTTATTTATTAGTCCCTACATAAGTCACATGCCTCTCACATGAGACATTAATTCTTACATCAATTGATAGATATGAAATGTATTTTTTATGTGTAATTTTACTAGAGTTAGATAGATGTACAGAACTATTATGAGCTCTATTTTTTTTTTACAATATCAAAATACTCTCCAAACATTTTTTTAATATGTTTTTATGATTAATTAAAATTTATTCAAAATTACAGATAAAATTATTAAATATTATCTCTGGTCCTTATTATAAAAACTAAATATAATAATAAAATAGTCTATTACTTATTTCTTACAATAAGAAAAGTAGGCAGTAAAATATAAGATGTATCAAAATTATAATTTTAAATAAATTTCAGTAAGCATAATTATTTTTATCCGTGAGAATTAAAAATAAGTACTAAGATGTTTAAAATAACTCAAATGTCTTATTTAACCAACCAAGCTACACCATTGATAACGTAAAAAATACATTAAAAATAATATTCCATTTGAACTCATATATAAACAACTAATTTAACACCCACTAATAAAGAAAAGTAGTTAACATCATTTAATTTTCTAATTTTAAGTAAAAAATATAATTATTTTTAAAATGTCCTTCATTCCAACTTATTATTATAAATAAAGATGAGTCATTGCAAATATAATTAAAATTAAATAAATAATATTTTAAGAATAATAACATAAGACAAAATAAGTTAGAATTATTTACATTTAAGTATAATATATAAGATATTTTTTTGTTTAAAGAGGGATTGTTATGTTAGATCGCTTTTTTTTCTATGACTGACACTTTACATTTCCTTTTGTATAATTACTAGTTTGTAACCCGTGCGTACGCAGAGTCAGTTGGTTTTCTATTTACCAATTATTAAAATTTTTGATTGCATGATAAGAATAAAATGAGATATATTGTGGAACAACAAAGAAACTTAATATTTATAATAATATTGTGCTTGAAACTACAAAATATTAATGGTAAATTAAATAAAATATAACCAAATTTAATCTATGCCAATGTCTTTCCAATCTTTTTGCCTTCTGATGACCATCTCCCAAACTTTATCGCAACGCCTGTAGTAAAATGAAATTTAATCTCCATGGCTGAAATCACTGTCTGGCAAAAATTGATACCAAGGTTGAACAATAGATTTATTGTCAATGCTAGCGTTAAGGACCATCACATTTTTTCACACACACACACACACACACACACACACACACACACACACACACACACACACACACACACACACACACACACACACACACACACACACACACACACACACACACACACACACACACACACACACACACACACACACACACACACACACACACACACACACACACACACACACACACACACACACACACACACACACACACACACACACACACACACACACAAGTTCACCAATAGGTACAAAATTGGGAAGTTCAACAATAGGTACCCTATTCTGCAAGTACAGATACCACAATAAAACTAAGAAAGTATACATTTAAACAAAAAACCCACCATGTAAATCTTACATATATAATAAACTGATATTTATTCCTTGGAAAAAGATATCAGCAATGACCATCCCATGTATAAAAAATTGTTTACCTAATTACCCTTGTTTTGAATAAAAAAACACCAAAAATAGTGTAACTAAATGATTTAAAATGAAAACAATTATACGAAACCCCCAATTAGTTTAAGTTTTTCACAATTTAAAATACTAAACTTAAGATAAATTCAAAAGATCTTAGTAGCACAAAACAGAATGTTTTCCTAGATTACAGGTTTTGACTTAAAATTGATATAGTTCATAGTGACAATCTAACAATCACACCGTTAAAAAGTTATCACAGAAAAAAATTATTAAGTTTTATAAATTATGCTGAAAAAAATTCATGATTGATTAATGATATAATTTTTTTATAGAAATTAAACTTTTAAATAAACTTTCATATAAAAATTCTTATATTATGAAGAGCGATGTATCTATTATTATATTTTTTTAAAAAATAAGCATAATTTTTATTCAATATATTTGAAAAGCGAAGTTGATAGGGTGTAAAGTATTTGTAAGGAAAAAGACCATGTGGAGTGGAGAGTGCAGAGCGGGAACAGAGAGAGGAGCATGCCATGACTATGGCAGAAGAAGGAAAAAGAAGGGTCGTAACAGAAGCAGCATTCAATGTGACAATATAAAAGCTAATGCCTCATCATCATTACTCAAATGTTTCCAAAAAAAGTTTTAGTTAGACAAACTCATACAACATTACCGTACCATACCATTCTCAATACGTGTTTGGTTTAGAAATACGAATAAAAAAAATAAAAGGTAAATGATATATTTTTTTTTATCAAAACTCCCATTTGACCCCTTAGTGAAGTTAGGTGTTAATAATATAAAATGTCTGTTTCGATCATTTAACTGCCTATAGTTTTTATATGTTTAAAATGATGGTTTTGTTAGGCTACTTTTCTATATATTTATATACTCTTATATATATATATATATATATATATATATATATATATATATATATATATATATATATATATATATATATATATATATATATATATATATATATATCAAAAGTAACTTTTTAAAAATTTGAATGACTAATAAAAACAAAATATTTTTTTGAAGGAATTTTTAAAAATAATTAACAATTTTTTTTAAAAAAATATTTAAGACTTTAAAAAATTAATCAATACTACTCAAATATATAGCAAAAGAAAATATCTATATCTATATAAAATTATATAAAGGAATAGAGAGAATATGAAAAAAATAGTCTTCAATATATCTCAACATTTTGTTTTTAAATTTAACCAAATGGTGTTGATTTAAAGCGAAAAATTTGTTATTGCTTAAAATAATTGATTTGAGAGTTTTGTTATACATGGTAGCATGAGAAATTATCAGAATCCAAACACAGTAAAAAATTTGAATGCAAAACAATGGTGAGTGTGAAACAATAATTTGTAATTGGGTCAAAATGAAAAGCTAAAAATTTCAGCCACCCTTATTCACTCCAAATTGCAAACTTAGATTGACAAGCTACGATGCTTGCATTTTGGAATTCCTACTTTAACGCAAATTTCAGCCACCCTTATTTATATGAACATCAAACTTTATCAACAACAGATAAAAATTAATTTAATGAAAAAATACATTAAATGCTAATTTCTATAATCTCTTTTCATATCCTTTTCCTTCCCTCCCACTTTAATGTCAAATATACATATGTCAATCTATCTACTTCCATAAGGTAAACATGCACAACAAAGGAATGTTTCTTCACATCATTAATCCGAACAAACGGTTGAAGACTCTTCGGATCAGCCAAAAATGGCTACTACCAGTGTCAAATAAAAAATCCAGGAAAAAATCCTTCAATTAGGAATTTGAACTTCTGCTCACATGACATTTAAATGATTCTTTTACTTAAAGCAATCAATACATCAAGCCTGGGTTCATGAAAAATGTCCTGAAACATAACAATAACCAATTTCTGTTTGTTGATAGAGCTTGCTAACAGTACATAATTTGGATCCACTGGTCAATGAAAAGAACTAAAAACAAACGCTAATATCAATTAACTATACCTCTTAATTGGTTCTTCAAGGATGAACTTGTCACCAAAATGTATGACCTGCTTACAATAAATCATTCCTGCATGTGTTATCCTTGCATATAAACTATATGCTATCATTGTATATGAACTTATTTATAATGACATTGAACAAAGAAAGCAAGAAAAATCAGTAAAAGCTCAATTATTTATGTACAGCTCTTCAAGCATTTGGCTATAGGTTATCTTCAGTTAAAAGTATTAAGTTTGTCTAACCTTAGAATCCTTCTAGAGAGGTATTAGAGCAGTGACTTTGGATTAGGATACTCGTGGTTCAGAGTGCAAACATCTTGAGTGTAAACACATTAATTTAGTCCCATAATCATTTGTAAGCTCTCCTTCTAAGCAAGAGTTTGATATCATCTGAAGGTTATTGTTTCTAATCAGTTCAATGGCCTCATGAAGGTAAGTGTATGTTTTGAAAGTGACTATTTTGGATAATTTTTTTCACAGGTACTTCTTACTTGATTTTAGGTAGAATAATCAAAAGAAGAAATTGATCAAAACGAAGAACTCAATTAGACTAAGATACACAACATTATAGGATAGGACACGATAAGTGTTGTTTGCATAACTTTTTATTAAGCAAAGAAACTTACATGGCTTGGAGGAATATGATTGCCACTCTGTGGAGTAACTCTGCTTGCATGTCCAGGGAAAAGGATGGCAGACACTGCCATCATATACTTATAATTATGGCATGAGATTATAGGATAAAAAATAAGTAACATAATTAAGCCATCACCTAATATTTTTTTTTTGTATTTGGTCGAGATGGGAATTATATTATCCACTCCAATCACATTAAGTTTGAAATGGCAGAACAAATTATATGAACATGTCTATAATAATAAGATAAATTATGGCAATGTCACTAATAGCTCCACCCAACATCATTGCGAAGATAAATCTTCTAGAACCAGATTTGCACAAACCTCATAGTCTGCCAAAATTTGTACAAATCGTCGAGATGCGATGGAATCATTCATTGACTCAGCTAGGTCCTGGTGAGTCTCTTTGGCCAATTTGCGAAACGACGCTTTAATCTCGTAAAAGGAGTTGGTCTCGGACACTCCTAATAGCTCATACGCGTTCTCTAAGGGAAAATCTGTCCAAGCGGATTCATGTTATTTGCAGCACTAACACAAAGATGTGACAAAATAAAGCGTTGGAATGACGGCGTTTGGTATAATTGATATTAAAATTCTGCAGGTTCTACCAACCAGATTGCTTAGGCCTGAAATTACAATCAACAAATTAGCTAGATTAAATTACTCTGATAGCACACTTTAACAAATTACAAAGCAAGAGCAGTGTCATTAATCATCGCATCAAAATAATCTCCAACACACCAAACGAAAGAAGATATCAGCAATGAGCAACCCATGTATTCCCGCAATTAGTCTAAACATTTATAGAAATTAATCATTCAATTCATATTCACAATATTTGCTAATGCCAGAGTTTACCAAAAGGACACAATAAATTATTAGAAGAAAATAATTAATTTGAAATGAATACCTATTTTAGGATTATCCAGTTTACGCAACACGGCAATATGGCCATCTGTTAAATCAAGAACATGAATGTAATCACGAACCTGAAAAAGAAAAAAAATCAGGATATTAATCAAGTGTTTGCTGTATCAGTTACAAAATGTGTTATTTAGTTATGTTGTTAAAAATGTTTATTAATTGTTAATCACATCTCTAATAAGCCCTATGAATAGAGTTCATATCATCAAATTAATGGGATATCGCTGTGGAAGTTTTATTTTGTTCTTATGATGATTTTTGGACTGGTCAACTTAGGTCACTTGTATCTCTTCTCAATTTTCTAGTATGTATAGGGTGTGTGTGAGAATTGCATTAAATCTTTGAAGGGAAAAGTTCACTAAAGCAAGTAAAAAAAAAAGTGAGAACATACTCCAGTGTCGTCAATTGTTTTATAATCACTTCCGGCTTATTCTTTTCAACCACTTTATAGCATTCATAAGCTGGATAAGCTAGCATAGCCAAAAACCATGCTGCCATTACACCAAATGCCAAATAAAATCATTAAATTTCAAATATTAAAATGCAAACCATTCATATAAAAAAACTGAAAATTTGGAACAACAAACAAAAATACATACACAAGGGCCCGGGTCAGAAAGGATCCTATCATTTTGTATCCCTGACATTAAAAAAAAATGGTTACTCCAAACAACATAACATAAGTAACATTCAAGCAACTTCCTACAATTGAAGACCAAATATCCTCCAATTCCACGCTCATTAAATTGCATCATGACAATATCCTAAAGTCCATTTTCCTATTTAAAAAAAAAAACATTTTTTTGTTAATAAGCAAATCTAAGTATAACATTCTCTAAATACATGCAAGATAGAATCCTCTACCATGATATAAAAGTATCACCAACTCTCTCAAATATTGTCAAAACAGCCACCAAAATCCTGCAACACACCAAGATCCTGCAACACAGAAAAAGAAAGTTGGTATCAATATTTGTCACAAGAAGTCCTCATGTTAAGTTAAGCACAAACAACAAATGTGTGTGTATGCAAGTGCAGAGTTCCAAGAACAATGATAATCGTGAGTAATGCACTAAAGCTGGTTGATTTGATTTACAAATCGCAAATGAACAACAAAAATAACATTTAAAAGCAAAAGAAAAAGAAAGAAGGAAACACTTGAAGGTGAGTGTGTTGCGGTGGAGAAAGAGAAATGCGAATCCGAAAGGAGAATTTGGCATATAACAATATGAGGACCTAATATCAATTTACAATACACTTATACACATATTATGTTCAGCAATTCATAAGTCACAAACAAAATGGAGGTTTCAGGCTTTCATTTACTGACCATTCCAAATAAAGACATCATAACCAAAGCTGCCACTATAGATAATCCCTCTCCTGATAACGACGCCTCAGTCAAATCTCTCGGGATTTTCCTGTTGACGAAAATCAACAAAAACCACATAACAAAATAATCAATAAAATTATAAAAAAGGGAAGCATGCATTCACAAATTACTCATAAAATTTACATCGCAAGCGGTAATGTCCATAAAAAATTATAATGAATGTATGCCTGTCATAAGAGCATAAGCACATTCCTATGAGTACGAAAAATATAAGCAACCAAAATTTTGATTTCTTAATATCTACAAAAGATGAACCACTTCCCAAAATGCATCCTTTTTTTAAGGAACCCAAAGAAACCAAACATACAATAGCAAAGTGGAACCTTGAAGTATCACAATTCTGGGTATAAGGTTTCTAAGTCTATTCTATACATGCCTTGAAATGCCATGTAAGCATGTCATTTGTAACATATAAGAGAAAGAAAAACATGATAAAAATGACAGAAAATGAAAGAAAAAAGAGTTACCTTTTGCTGATATTGCACCTCCAGTTGCACATCCACTCAACAAAGCAACAATTTATTTTCTACACTTGTTTTAAAAAATTGAAATTTAGGGATAAACACTTGTTTTAAAAAATTGAAACTTTGAGAGTAAAAATGTTGAATCTCAAGTATCTATGAACATTGAAAGTTACAAAGTCAAAAAGGAAAGTAAAGACCTGCAAGTAGTAGTGAAGGCACCAGGAACCTCAAAGATGATGACTTTCTTGCAGTTGGTTGTGTTCTACCCACATGATCCAAATGTGAACCAGAAGAGAAGAGAAGAAAATAGAAGAAGAAAGGAAGGAAGAGGCAGCCAAAACTGTGTGGGACTCGCGGGTGCAGATGAAAATCCAAAATGGGGCAAAAAGGAAACAGTCTCTAAATGCACCGAGAACATGGAGCCATGCAAAGTTGTCGTTTCCAGCGAACCTCTCTAGTCATTTGAGGTAAAACGCTTTCCATTCTCGCTACCTTACTTATTGCGGTGCCTTCCTTCGCATCTTCAACCGTCGAATCGCTACTCCTCCCAAAGCACCAACTATAATTTCTCGTTTAGTTAGGCATGTTTGTGCTCTGAGAGAACGAGAAATTAAGCCAATGGGTCGAGGGAAGATCAAGATCAAAAGAATCGACAATGCCAGCTGCAGGCAAGTCACGTTCTCAAAGTGGAGGACCGAGTTGTTCAAGAAGGCTCAGGAATTTTCCATAGACTACACGGGAGAAGTAAAGAGAGAAATGGAAAGATAAAACAATTTTGTGAGCAAAAAGCAAAATATGTGTCAATCTAGAAAAACTGTTTCAAATTTTTTAAAATTCCAACTTTGTCAACTACAGGCGTACACGTGTCAAACTCTGGCATGGGCATAATAGAAATTTTATTGGCCTTCTCTTTTATTATACTAGAGAGACGCCCGTGCCGATGCACGGGCTCATACTTCTATTTGAATATTGATAAATATGAAGTATGTCAAAATATATGTATAATGTTTGAAAATTTTATTTAATGGGACGATAATAATATTGAAATATGTGTAGGGAAAAGAAAACATTAATTTAGAAATGTATTTGAAACTAACCTGATTGTATGGTAGAATGTTTGGATGGTGCTAGAAAGATTATGATGGTAACATCTTGTACGGAGTGAGAGACTATACAATAAACAGAATAAATGAGTTGTTGCATGTGCAAATAACATTAGTGAATATTTGGAATTTGTATGCAGGAGTTAGATACGATAAACAACAACACTAAGCTAAAAAATGTAAGTTGATATGAACATGTAGTAATGGTCGTGATTTAATAAGAATGAAATATAAAGAGATCATTTATAGTAATATATGAGATTTTTTAAATGTTAAATATTACTAATATTTAAGAATGCATAAAAAAATTAACTTGTATATTTAAGCAAATAACAAATAACCATATAGTATGGTTCAAATTACAAAAATAAAACTTTGTTTGATAAGACTGGTTAATAGAATTACAATTCAAAATACTATGTCAAACATATAATATATTCATGAACAAACAATTACAAAAAAAAAACGTATGAGAGGTCTCATGACGTCAACTTGAAAAGTAGTAATGTTTGTCCCATGCGTCATCCATACTGGTCATATAATGATAATCTTTTTCACTTCCCATGATAATCTTTTGCACCTCGGCAAACATTTAGTCTATTAATCCATTTATATACTGTAATAATGTACTTAGTATATTAAGCGTTGGCCTTTTCCTGTTTCGGTGCGTCATCCATATTTATTGCTGATCAGTATAATGATATTTTTTTTCACTTCCCGTGCTAGAAGAAATATCATGAATACGGTTGTATATTTATTGCGAGGCTATTACACTTCCCGTAATCGTTAATATTTATTTTCTTTATTAGAGGCTATGCAAAAAAATATTTGAAAGATTAAAAAGATAAACATAAAAAATACGAAAGTCAATAAATCTTGTAATAACATACACCATAAGCGAAAAAATCATAAATCTTAATAACATATTACTTTATAATATGTACCACCACAATTAAATTGTTCCTAGTAATGTATATTTATTTTATTAAATAATAAATTTTTTCACAAGAAGAAAAATGTTTAAAAATACTTACAATTACTATTAATAAAAATAAAAATAATGGAGATCTCGGCATATTCATGAACAGATACAATGATGGAGAAGTTTCATGAATAGATATAATGAACAAAAATGAAAGCATATGAAAATAGTACAAAACCCGAGTATAAAAACTTAAAACTCCTTGAATATTGTTCAATAGTTGGGGAGGTGAACAACTATAATGAATAGTTAATAATGTACTTAGTATAATAAGCGCTAGGCTTTTACTGTGCATAATCCATATTTATTGTTGATCAATGCATATTACTGTATCACAATGATAATTTTTTTCACTTCTCGTGCTAGACTTTTATCATTTATTATGAATGTAATGATAATCTTTTTCACTTCCCGTGCTAAACTTTTATTATGAAAATATTGTTGTATATTTATCAATAGTGTTAAAATTCATTATGGAATGACTGAAAATTTAGTTTATTTGGATAATAATAATGTTTAAGTATTGGCAGAAAAAATACATTAAATAAAATATGAATTTGAAACCTGCGCCAAGGTGTAGACTTGTTAATAGTATTTCAAATCAAGACATTCCAATTAGTTTGAATGATCATGGAGAATCAAAAGGAGACATACTTACTCATGACATTAAATGATGATTGACACTGATGAATTTGATTTATTTTGATGATGATTGACATTAAATTATATTTATTAATTATTTATTGATTTTTTGTTTGGAACATTAATCTGATGTTAACATTAATCTTATTTTTTTAACTAACATAATTAAAATATCTAACTCTTCAATAAAAATTTGAAATATCTACTCTTTGATTCAAGTATGAAACTTATTTTTTATATAAAAAAAAATTAACTACACTTAAAGATTTTTTTTATTTTTTTAAAATATATAAATTATTTTACGCTATTAGTGTGAGTTATTCTACACGTAAAGATTTTTAATATTATAACTTATAAAAGAAACTACATGTAATTTTTCTATTAAATATTTTGACAATGTCACATGCTATTGAACTGTTAAAGTGATCGTGACACCATCAATTCACTTGTTACTCCATATTAAAGACTAAAGTTATTAGCAAAAGGAAAAGTATAAGAACCAAAGATGCTAAAAAAATTGTTTATGATATAAAAATGAAATTTGCAAAACATAATTTTATAAAAAATTTAAACGTAAACAAATAGTAAGTAAAGACTAAAAGCAATATACTGTCTATTAATTATACTAAAATTAAATCATATTAAAATTTTATAAACTCAAACTTATTGAAAAAATATTCAATATAATAGTTAGTAAATAAAAGTTAACATATATAAAAGTTATTCAAAGCATAAATTTATCAATTATAATTATACACAATTACACACGTAGTATATTTTATAGAAAAACTTAATATGATATATTTAAATTGATAAAAAATAATTCCGACTCATAAAAAATGATGAAATTTAATTTATATAATAATTAAGAAGGGCTAAATTATGTACCAAAAGGGCCTTATCTCGTCATCTCCTTATCCTAAACCGAAGTATCCAATCTCCTTTTTATGCTTTAATTATTATTATTACTTTCAATAGGAAACCATCGACATGAATAAAACATTATGGGAAAAATTTGGCAATCAGTTGCCGAAAAATAGCCTAAAATATGCTTAAGTAATTTCGGAGATAAGATTCGTTAATTAAATAAATACAAATCTTTTAAGGATGATTGGCGAGGATTTTAAGCTAAACCATCTCAATGGCGATAGGAGAAATGGATGAAAACATTTCATTCAAAACATATAAAATGGAAGAAAACGCCCAAAAGTAGAAATGACTAAAAATATTTCACTCAAAACGTGGAAAATTGTAGAAAACACTCAAAACAATAACTAATTCTAAAAAATTATACTGATAAAAGGTACACTGTTTTACCAAGCTAGTCCTTACTCGTGTGTAGGTTTTTTTTCATTTTAATTATTTGTTTTATTTGAATAAATTAAATTTTAAGTTTAATTTTAATCTTTTTATATTTTTAAATTATATTTATTATTCGTTTGAAATATTAATCTTATGTTAACATTTAAATTTTAAAATAATTAATTTATTATAATGATGACTAAAAGCATCATGATAGAAAAGCATATTGAAAAGATAAAGAAAAGTGCATTGGAAAGCCAAGTCTTGGGAACAGAAAAATGCATTGGAAAGGCAAGTGTCTTGGGACCAAAAAAGCGCATTGGAAAGACAAACGTCTTGAGAATAGAATACAAATAATTAATTTTTCTTAGAAACATTAATTCATTGGAAATGAAAGCAAAATAAACATAAAATTCAAAAAAGGTAGCCATAATAAGAACGTAAAAGGCATAAAATAGTGCAGAATTGAAGGAAACAAAACGCGAAAACATTAAAAGTAATTTTTATTTTATTTTTAACCGGTATAAGTACAAATGCCAAGAATATCTACATAGGGATTTTGTACAATAAGTTGCCATAATAAGAACGGGAACATTAGAGAAGACTGAAGATCACTCGTGAAGCTCAAAGTTAATCATAGTAATAAACGTCATTTTTTTCAAGTAATACAAAAATGAACATGATAAAGAAAGGAACTCAAACATGCAACACAAAAAAAGATAAAAATAGGTAGCGAATGCAACACAAAGATCCATATTTTTCAATATTGTGCTATTAAGGCAGAACATCGGCAATCGAACTATGTTCATCTGAGTAAAGAAAAAAACGAAGTTTTCCCCTGCAAAGAAAAAGAAAATGAAGCACTACTCAATATTTGTACTGACAAAACCCAAAAATCAAAGTTTTTTGGAGAAAAAAATCGTAGCTTTAAGAGAAACAATGACCATGCAGTGAAAAAATAAAAAATCGAAATGAAAAACGCATACAAATACAAAAAAAAGGGTAAAAAGAAAACGCAGAAGAAGACAGGGAGGGAAAACGAACCTGTAATTTATCCAACATACTATGATCTATGGCTTTTGTCTTGCAAAGGAAGAAGAGTGGGTTAACCACAGTCAAATAAGACTCAATAAGACTGAGGAACACAAAAAAAAAATTCAATCTTTTATACTGAAAGAACCCATAAATCAAAAGGAGAAATAAAATACATCACAAACCTGTCCTTCAAATGCCGAACACTATTTGCTCTCGGTGACAACTTTATGTTGGAGAAGGTTCAAGAACACAAAAAAATTTAACCTTTTGTCCTGCGAAAAGTCATTATAACACAAAACAAAGACAGAAGACGCAAAAAAAAAATTGAAGCTTTTGTCTTGCAAAGGAAGAACAATACTCAGCCACCATCAAATAAACCAAATGAAAAAAGAAAACGTAGAAAGATAGGAGAGAAAACAACCCATAAATCATCTTTAGGCCAAATCAAGCAAAGAACTGTCAAACCCAGCAAAAAAGCTTTAGCCTTTGGGTACGTCGGAGAAGGCTCAGGAACACCAAAAAATTTAACCTTTTGTTCTGCGAAAAGTCATTATAACACAAAATAAAGACATAAGATGCAAAAAAATTGAAGCTTTTGTGTTGCAAAGGAAGAACAGTAGTCAGCCACGGTCAAATAAATCAAATGAAAAAAGAAAACGTAGAAAGATAGGAGAGAAAAGAACCCATAAATCATTTTTCGGCCAAATCAAGCAAAGAACTGGCAAACCCAGCAAAAAAGCTCCAGCCTTTGGGTACGTTGGAGAAGGCTCAAGAACACCAAAAAATTTAACCTTTTGTCCTGCGAAAAGTCATTATAACACAAAACAAAGACATAAGACGCAAAAAAATTGAAGTTTTTGTGTTGTAAAGGAAGAACAATAGTTAGCCACGGTCAAATAAATCAAATGAAAAAAGAAAACGTAGAAAGATAGGAGAGAAAACAACCCATAAATCATTTTTCGGCCAAATCAAGTAAAGAACTGGCAAACCCAGCAAAAAAGCTCCAACCTTTGGGTACGTCGAAGAAGGCTCAGGAACACCAAAAAATTTAACCTTTTGTCCTGCGAAAAGTCATTATAACACAAAAAAATAGAAAACACAAAAAAATTGAAGCTTTTGTGTTGCAAAGGAAGAACAATAGTTAGTCACGGTCAAATAGAAATACAAACTTGGAAAGGAACGCAAATATGATATCGTTGTCATGGAATCTGAGATAAAAATCACAATTTTGATGTAAAAAATTACAGCTTTAGATGTAAGAAAACGCAGAAAAACGAGAAAAATGAAAAAAATGGAAAGAAGGAACAGAGAAGGGGGAGATAACAATTCGGGAGAGAGAAATGAGAGAAAGCAACTCGGGAGAGAGAAATGACAATTCGGGAGAGAGAAATGAGAGAAAGCAACTCGGGACAGAGAAATGACAGAAAGCAAGAATGATAAAAAAAAAATGGCGTTTAAGATTTCTAAAGAAAGAGAGAAGGAAAATGCCTTCAACAATAAATAAAAATGATAAATGATGTGCCACAATAAATGTTTGCCTTTTTTAAAAAAATAAAAAAAGTAATGCATCATCAATACTCGTAACGTGGAAAAAATAAAAAGGTTGATGTTGATATTTTTGGGAATGGAAATGCATCAGTCTTCGAGACATTAATTTTATTTAATTATTTATTTTATTTATTATATATTATTAATGAAAACACACTATAACATGATTTGATATTTTTAAGCGAGAATTACATTGCACCACAGCATGACACGTAGGTCATTCAGGACCTTATTTGTATCATAGTAGATGATAGTATATAGATAGATATATAGTATATAGATAGGTAAAAGATTCTTATTAAGTCAACCAGCAAAGTAATTAATGTACCAAAAAGAAAATAATTAGATAAAGCCAAAAGATTCCGTTTCCCATTGAATCCGGGGCCTATGGAGAATAATTCACTAAGATATTCGAAACTCGATAATTACATATACTATGAAACATTGTGAACCCAACTAAGTAACCACATGCTGCCAATGATGATGTTATAACTTGTAAGCTTTCCCTGTTCTACCTTTTTCTTTTCGTACTCATAAAACTACTTTTCTGACATCTCATCATATTCTGTTCTCCGAAGGTGACAGCTGCTTCTTCTGGTTCCATTTTGCATATCTCTATCTTCATTTGATTTTCAATTTTCTTCATTTGGGGAAGTGGGTAATGTTTTTCGTGGCACCCAATTGCTTGTTTTAAATTCTCACTACCATTTTAGTGGCTAGAGATTGATCCTTTGTTTTTCACGTTATTTCCCCTTACAGGTATCTTCTTTTGAAGTAGACACTATAGGACACTAAATACGTGCACTTCTCCTAGCAGGGATTTGAACCTTGGTTTACCAGGTTGTAATAGACTAACCCCTTCTGCTAAATTCAACCATAGTTGGTTGTTTTTCATGCTGTATTTTATTTTTGGAATCTCAGTTTGATGAGAGGGTAGTTGTTGATTAATATTGTTGTCACTGTTTTCATTTTATAGTTTTGTCCCAAACACTAAATGCGTGCACTTCTCCTAATAGGGATTCGAACCTTGGTTTACTATGTTATAATAGACTAACCCCTTTTGCTAAATTCAACCATAGCTGGTGGTTTTTCATGCTTTATGTTGTTAATGGAATCTCAGTTTGATAAGAGGGTAGTAGTTGATTAGTATTGCAATTTGCAATCAATGCTCTCATTTTATAATTTTGAATGCATTTCAGATGATGACGAATGGGATGGGGAAGTCAAGAGTGCTATTTTTCTCTATGCTTGTTCTTGCAACCTTTCAGAAAGCAGTCTCAGAAGAGCACCAACCCCTTTCAAAAGTTGCCATTCATAAAACAACACTTGCTCTTGATGAACGTGCTTTTATCAAAGCCACTCCTAATGTCCTTGGCTTGAAGGTACGCTTTGATTGTGCATTTGAGAATTTTCTTTTATTTTCTAGATGCTTTGTTATCTGGCTTTAACTTCTTGCCTAACATGAAAACAAGTTTTGGTAGCAGAAATTGATGGATCCTGCTTGCAACTGTTGTAGGGACAAAATACAGAATGGGTTACACTGCAATATAGTAATCCAAAACCCACAGTAGATGATTGGATTGGAGTGTTTTCTCCTGCAAACTTCAAGTAGGCTTTGCACCATGATCTTGTTCTTTTATAATCATGAATTACAAATAATAAAAAGTCTTGTTGCATTGATTGGGAATCAAATGTTTCACATTTTCCAGTGCTTCCACCTGCCCTGCAGAAAACATATGGGTGAATCCCCCATTTCTGTGTTCTGCACCTATCAAGGTTTGTGCAAGCACAAAACTCTTAGCTAAAGAAAGCTTGAAAGTTTAAATGTTTAATGTTAAACTCTTCCCTTTTTCTGCTTCTAATTTCAGTATCAATATGCCAATTTCTCCAGTCATGGTTACAAGAACACAGGAAAAGGTTCCTTGAAGCTTCAGTTGATTAATCAGAGATCTGACTTTTCATTTGCGCTTTTCACGGGTGGCTTAACTAATGTATGCTCATAAACTCTACTCTTTAATTTTCCTGTTTATCAAATTAATTGATATATGATGATTGCAAAGATTTTCCAATTCATGGAAACTGTTAGCAGTTTGCTTTCTAGTTTTCCTAGCTTTTATTTTCCCTATTGATTTTATGAGAATATATTATTGACCAACATAGCTTTGTGGGAATTTCATCATGAAAGCTTGAAGTTATAAACAATAGTTGTTGATGAAAACCATGACAAGTCAACTATTTGGAACTTATTCATCATATAGTTCCTTATGAAATATATTTTATTTGAAAGGTGTTCAAAGCGAACATCTGAATGCTCAGACCATCTTATTGTTCATCTTCTATTTCTCCTAGAACCTCAGACAGCACCATCTTTTATAGTATCTGAGATGGTTATCTCTACCCTTTCACTGGAAAACTGCCATAACTCTCTCTCTCCCTCCCTCTTTTTCTCCCCATGAAAAGATATTTAGGAGAAATCACTATCAAACTTTATCAAGATAAGGGAAATACTTATTAAGTTATAAAATCAGGGTAATGATCCACCAACCTGCTAGTTCTTTTTATGAGGCACAAACGGGAGAGTTTATCCTGGAAGCGGAAGAGTTACTGAAAATGCGAGAAACTATCACAAGGGTTTATGAAAAAAGAACGGAAAACCTTTATGGGTTATATCCGAAGACATGGAAAGGGATTTTTTTATGTCAGCAGCAGAAGCCCAAGCTCATGGAATTGTAGATCTTGTAGCCGTTGAATAAAAAATCAGTGGCAAGGATTATTCTAAAAAAATACAGGATTTGAAAATTCATTTTTTAATCTTCTTACTTTAATTTTAATATAATATCTCTATTTGTATAAGCATGCATACACTTTGTTAACTTCTGTTGCGACTTCTATATAGAGAGTATTTGTTCCCATGTACTCCAAGTCCCACCGCAATAGTGGTAGTTTAAGTGATTGTTTTGTCCTGTTTACATATGTAACTCTGTTTTACTTTATTTAGTGTGTGTGCATAATGTTTGAGTCCAGAAATGTGGATTTTGAGCTGAACTTTATGTTTCTATTTCTTCCTTTTTTTTTCAAATTACTTTTGACAGCCAAAGCTCGTTGCAGTGTCAAATAAAGTATCATTCATCAATCCAAATGCACCAGTATATCCCCGATTAGCACAAGGGAAAACATGGGATGAAGTAAGTCTAATCTGCCTTTATATTGTAATCTTAAAATTGCATTTTCTTTTTCCATCTTTGGATATTATTCTCATGAGTATTAGTGCAGCAGGAGCTTCTTCTTATTGCAACTTGAAATCTTTCTTGTGAATGATATCTGTCAGTAAATGCATGTCTATATATGTGGATTAAGACTATCTAGGATTATCAAAAAATTATTTACTTCATTCTTTCAACAGATGACTGTAACTTGGACAAGTGGATATGAAATCAGTGACGCTGAACCTTTTGTTGAATGGGGCCCTAAAGGAGGGAACCTTGTGAAATCTCCTGCTGGGACACTGACTTTTGATCGCAACACCATGTGTGGTATGCAACTCTTCTGTTACCTTTTAGTATTGATTTTACCTGTATTTGAGTCAAAAAGTTACTTTTGGGATTGAAAATCATGTTTATTGTCTTGATAGTATTTACATTTGTAAAATGTTAGTGGGTACATGCAAATTTCACTCAAGAGGAAGGGCTGGAATTGGAAACATTCACTTTCTTATTATTCATCTATAAATATAGGTGCACCAGCAAGGACTGTTGGATGGCGTGACCCGGGATATATACACACTAGTTTTCTGAAGGAGTTGTGGCCCAACCGAGAGTACGTTGTATCTTATATGAGAATCATCATGAAATTGCTTGTTTGAGAACTGATATTATTGATTTGCTATTCCAGTTTCTAATCTCATTTTTTCTTGTACGTCCACTCATTCACCACAATTAGCTTAGGCACATGTTGGCACTTTATTATCTTATATTTAGTAGAAGCCTTTTGAGTTTGAGAGAACCATTACTAGAGATGATCCCTGATGAAATTCAATTGATTTTCTCAAATGTGTCGAACATAATGCAAGCACTCTATTACTTTGTACTTGTGATTCTGATTGGTTGAAGTGGAAGAATCACCACTTCAAGAAACCAAGAAATTTGTATTTAATTTTATTAGAAAGGATTTGGCACCAAACATCCTTTTTCCTACATGACTTATATTATTATAAGAAACCAGGCTCTATGCATCTTTGTACTTGTGGTTCAAATATTGATTTGTGGCGTGAAGGAACATATTGAGATTTTATTAGCAGCAGTTTGCTGTCCATGACCTTCAACTTGCAATGACTTTTTTTTCCTACTTGCAGGTACAAATACAAGCTGGGGCATAAATTATTTAATGGTACAATAATTTGGAGTCAAGAATACCAATTCAAAGCATCTCCTTATCCTGGTCAAAATTCCTTACAACGAGTAGTCATATTTGGTGATATGGGAAAGGTAATTTTTTTTTCTTCTCATGGGCCTTCTAATTAGAACCATGTTCTGCAATCTGGAGATACAATTTGTATAAATGTATACATAATTACATTAGGCGTAAGATTGATCAGGTTGATTTGATCTCTTTACTCATTTTGATTCTGTTATTTTAATGAAAGTTATATATTTTGCATTGTCAAGATATTATACCCAAAAATATGTCCGGTATTCTTGCCTCTGATTTAAATTACTGGTAATTCTGCCTTTCATTTTCTTATTCCACAAGCAGGCAGAAGCAGATGGTTCCAATGAATATAACAATTTCCAGCCTGGCTCACTCAACACTACTAAACAGATCATTCAAGACTTAAAAGATATAGATATTGTCTTCAACATTGGTGATTTAAGCTATGCTAATGGATACCTTTCACAGTGGGATCAGTTTACTGCACAAATTGAGCCAATTGCATCAACTGTACCTTATATGACAGCAAGGTTTGTCTTGTTGTGCATGTGTTGCATTTTTGTATGTTTACTGCTATTCTTTGTTGTCTCATTTTCTGCTTTTACATTGTGTGCTTTTAGTGGCAATCATGAACGTGACTGGCCAGATACTGGATCATTTTATGGGAACTTGGATTCTGGTGGTGAATGTGGTGTACTGGCTCAAACCATGTTTTATGTTCCAGCTGAGAACCGGGAAAAATTCTGGTACAATATGTCAATACTTTCAACCTTTTGCAGAATATACTCAACATTTGTGTTGTTTAATACATTCACTTTTATAACACTAATGGATGCAGGCATTTATCATCTTTCACATTTATTCAAAACATCAAAGTTGCATAGCCATGCACCTTGTCTTGCATCAAATAAAACTAATTTAACCTATTCATAATTGTAGTAAATTTTAGCTTCTTTAGTATACCTTTGTCAAACATTAATGATGTTGTTTCCTCTGAAAAGATCTAAAAAATTACTTTACTTTGCCAGGTACTCAGTTGACTATGGTATGTTCAGATTCTGCATAGCTAACACAGAACTCGATTGGAGAAAAGGATCAGAACAGTATAAATTCATTGAAAATTGCCTAGCATCAGTTGACAGACAAAAACAGCCATGGCTGATATTTCTTGCACATAGGGTACTTGGTTATTCTTCTGCAGGATTCTATGTGGCAGAAGGCTCTTTTGAAGAACCAATGGGAAGGGAGGACCTTCAATATCTTTGGCAAAAGTATAAGGTTGACATAGCAATGTATGGACATGTCCATAACTACGAAAGGACATGCCCAGTGTATCAAGTATTTCCCTAACTTCAGGCATAGATAGTTTTTACTATGTTCCTATACTTCCCTGCTGTTTTGCTTACATGAATCCATGCTATGGCTTGAAAATAGCCTTTCTCCATTTGAAAGTGGGCAGCTCATCTGGTCCTTTTCTTGTTGGTCACTTTAATATCAGTTTGGTCATCAAGAACATAGATTAAAGTAATTATATTATCAAGATACTTTTTACTTGTTGGCTTTGATTTTTAATGCCTTCAGTAGTACTTGAACTTTATACCAACATATATTGGAATATCACAATAGTTAGATAAATTGTAGCATTTTATGTGTATCATAACTTTTCACATTTTTAAAACATGAATGCTATCATGATTTAAGATTTTTTATTAATTCAAGATTAATATTATACAGAGTATTATAGTGTTTTCATGTCCTATGATTTTTAAATTTATTGTATCCCAGTATTCATGCAGTATCGTATCTGTGCTTTCTAGCTGTCAGTTTGATCATCAAGAATCAAAGTGATTAAATTATCTAGATACTGTTTTCCTTGTTATCTGTTAATTTACATACAAATTAACTTCCAGTTTCTCTCTTCAGAATATCTGCACCAACAAAGAGGAGCACAATTACAAGGGCTCCTTGGATGGTACAATACATGTAGTGGTTGGAGGAGGAGGAGCATCCCTTGCTGAATTTGCCCCCATAAACACCACATGGAGTATATTTAAAGACCATGACTTTGGATTTGTCAAGCTTACAGCATTTGACCATTCAAACCTGTTGTTTGAGTACAAGAAAAGCAGTGATGGACAAGTTTATGACTCATTCAAAATATCCAGGCAGTACAGGGACATCTTGGCTTGCACTGTTGATAGTTGTCCCCCTACAACACTAGCATCTTGATCTAAAAGCAAAAAAAGTTGTTGATTTAGTTTGTTTATATTTGGTTGGATAACATGTTCCATATGATCTCAAAATGAGGTTAGGCCACTGAATTGTTTGGTTTAAAGTGGCAGTATGGAATTTATACTGTCTAGCAATTGACCATGGGCAACATTGGCTAAAACCACAATTTCATTAGAAAGCACCATGGTTGCAATGAATTGAAAATTCTATAGACTCCTACCATATTAATATATCCTACCATTATCTAAGAATGCCACATTCTTGGGGTATGTAAAATATCTGACTATGTTTTAGAGGTGTAGTCCTTGTTTCAAAGACTGGAATATTCCATCAAAAAAACAAAAACAAAAAAGACTGGAATAATGATATCGAAGAGGGATTAATATAGGAAACAAACAATCAAGTCATGGTCGTTTTATTTCCGGTTGAATAATTATCTTTCTTTAGAAGCAAAATTATAAATGGAACTTTTATATTCAATGATGCTTAATTGTTAAAGTTGGTTGTGGAAAATATCTTTTTGTGTGAGTTCTTCAAAATCAGATGAAAATTTGAGATTACATTATTCAATTGTCAGGTTATGTGCATTTTATAATTTAAAAAATTATAACTAGGTCTTTATAGTTTTAAAAATCTTATAATTGGGTCTTTTATTGAGACCACATTATAAGCCAAAGGTTAAGTTTAGTTGGTATGGAAAATACTTATATCTCATAAAGACGTGAGTTTGATTCTTATTGTCAATGTGAAAATCTTGTTTGGTGGGTAATATGTAAGTATCTCCGTAAGCGCTTATTGAGCCATGAGATCCGTCTTGACCCTGTTAAATTTCCGGACCCAACTCATCTAAACCTTTTGTTGCCAAAAAATTAAATTGCAATAATGCATTGAGCTTAGTCACACATTAATACATAACACTCCACACAGCATAGGAAAGGACAAGATAGTGTTAGTAAAATTCACTTTAGGGCCTCTTTGTGGTGGTTACAAGTTTTTGGTTTTTGGTTTTTTAATGTAATTTTTAAAACAAAACGTGTTTGAAAAAAATGGAATGAAAGGATTTTCAAATCATTTTCGAAACATTTTCACTCATTTTCAAAATTAAGAAAAAAGATTTTGTGAATTTGTTTTTTAGTTAAAAAAACATGTATTTTCAACATTTGACAATGACACTTTTTGTTGCCACCACTGCTATCACCATCATCGCCACTGTCATCACCACCACCACCAATACCACCTCCATCGCCACCGCCACCATCGTTATCAATTGTCACCGCCATAACTGGTTGCTATCACCATGACCACTAATATCACTACCACTGCCACCATCATTACTACCACCATCGACATCACCATCACAGTTGACATTACTACCACCACCACAACCATCAATGTCACTGCCACTATCATTGTCACCACCACCACCACACCACTAACACTTGGTGCCACCACCAACATCGCTACCACCATCGTCACTGGTTCACCATCTATCTCCATCATGGTAGCCTTCTCAGCATTATGCCTTTGTTGTTCCTCAATAGGCAATGTCTTTAGAGGGTCCAAAATGACTTCGTCTGGAATTTCTTCAAATAACTTGCCTGCTAAGGCAACAAGCTTGGCATCTTGCTCCAACTTTCTTTTTAGCTCTTCCTCAGGTAGTGCTTTAACAGATGCAAGCACTCTTTCTTCTAGCTCAAAAACTTCCTTCTTCTCAAGTGTTTCATCTAACTTGGCTTTCTTTCGTGCTTCGTCCAAGGATTTCTTCTTAGCCTTAGCAAAGGCTACAACTTCTTTGTTGCTAATGAGAGACAGAGTAGGTTTGGATTGAGGAATATGGTGAGCTGGTGAATGAGGTTGAAGGGATAAGGAAGGTGAGGGTTGAGGTGTAGGAGTTTTAAGAATTGCATCATCAGATTCTTGGTCTTTTGGAGGTTAGGAGGGTATAGGTTGAGGTTGGGGGTGCTTGATTTTGATGGTTAACTATTTGGTGGTTGGTTTAGATTCAGGTTCAAACTATGAGTCTAGAGCCTTCCTCTTTAGGGTAGTTCTAGAATTTGAAGGTTTATGGTTTGAGGGTAGTTGTGTTTTTGGCTGTTTGAATGAGATAAAAGGGTTAGGTTCAGATGAAGGTGGAGGATCTTATTCTTGGTGGGTAGTTTGGGTATGGGTTGGTTGGTCTGAGGCTGGGCTTGTTCCTCCTCTATTTGTAGAGACATAACTTCAGACTCAAGATTAACAGTTTGATCTTCAGTTTCCTATCGTCTGTCATACCACTAATTATGGTTCCTTCCTGACCTTCTTCTTTACGTGTTTCTGAGCATATTTTAGGAATTTGTCAACAATCCCCATCTTCACAAAGGTCACTCCCTTCAACTGAGAAACTCCAGTAGACACTTCCATGTTATACATATTTACTTCATCATTTGTCATAATCTAAGTGAAAAACATACCAAAAGAGGTCCTTCTTCACTTTTGGGTTGAGCTTGTCCTTGAAGTCCTACATCCAATAGAAGATGATCTCAGGAAATTTCACCTTCTCTCCTACCATGAATTTGTACATGTAGAATCTGTCTCTATCACTCACATAGTCTTGTGGCCCTAGTCTAAGTATCATCATGCCGAAAAGGAAACTATGGATCAATCTGCACATGTAGGTCAAATTTCATGTTCTGAAAAATTTCACCATTGCCTTCTTATCGTTAGGTTTGGGAATGAGTGTCTAGACATAGTTTCTGGTGAACTGGTGAAGTTCTTCTCCAGTCATCATCTATCGTCTTAGGTTCAATTTCAAACACAAAAGCATAAGATGCAAGGTCTTTGAATGATGATTTAGTTTTGAATCCTTCAGTTTGATCTCCAATGATCTGATCTTGAGGGTGATAAATAAAAAATTTCTAGAACTTAGTTTGAGGTTATTAACTTGATGATTCTTTAAACTAAGGAAGAATTTCATTAAACTATTTTACTTTATTTATCTTTGGCGTAACAAACGAACCAATCTGCATATATGCAAAATCATCCTCAAGATCTGATAGCTTCCTATCAATTGTTAAACCATCATTGAACTTAACATGGATAGATTCTTCCACGACTGAAGTTCTTTAGTTAAACACTCTGAAAGCTTTAGATGTGTCAAAATACCTAGGAAGATTCCTTTATCTACCTTTGAATCAAACTTTGCAAGTTGACCTTTGGTGTTAAGGATAAAACACTTACTTCCAAATGGATGAAAGTATGAGATATTAGGTCTTCTTCCTCTCCATAGTTTATAAGGAGTCCTTTTGATCAATGTTCTTATCAATATTCTATTTTGAACATAGCAAGTTGTATTTATTGCTTCTGCCCATAAGTGTTTAGGAAGTGAGTTTTCGTACATGGTCCTAGCCATTTCTTGCAAAGTTCTATTTTTCCTTTGAACTATCATGTTTTGTTGAGGAGTTCTCGGTGAAGAGAAGTTGTAGAAAATAACATTCATTTCACACAATGATTTAAACTTAGCATTCTTAGACTTAGTTCCATGATCACTTCTGATTGAAAAAACACAACTTTTTTTTTTTCATTTTGAACTTTCTTACAGAATATCTCAAAGACTTTGGAAGACTTATGTTTATTTGAAAGGAAGTAAACCCATGTATATCTTGAATAGTCATCAACTATGTCAAAGTCATATTTCTTTCCTCCTAGACTCAACGTTCGAGTTGGTTCAAATAGATCCATGTGCAACAATTGTAACAATCTAGTAGTGGAAACAACATCTTTAGATTTAAAAGAAGTTTTGATTTGTTTCCCTTGTTGACATGTTTCATAGAGAATATGAGTTTTCCAATAAATCTTAGGTATTCCTTTCACTAAATCCTTTTTAGAAATTTTTTAAATATGTTTTAGATTCACATGCTCAAGTTTTTTATGACAAATCCATCTCTCGTCTTCTTTAGAAAGCAGACACATTACATTCTGTTTACTTAGACCTATCAAATCAATCTCATACAAATTGTTGTGTCGTCTGGCATTAAAGAAAAACTTTCCATCTTCTATCTTGACTATACATTGGTCTTTATTTAAGGGCACAATATAACCACTATTGAAAAATTGACTTATGCTCAGTAAGTTATACTTCAACATATAAGATGTTGTTTATGGAGGCTAAAGAAGGAATACCGATTTTACCTATACTAGTAATATTTCCCTTACCCATTCCTCCAAAGGCAACTATTACTCCTTCAATTGACTTTAGGTCAAGGAACATAAAGCTTTCCCCTATCATGTGTTATAAGCATCTATTATCCAAGTACCAGCTTCAACCCTGGCCTTTTTCTACCAAGGATATTTGCAACAGGAACAATCTAAGACTTTGGTACCCAAATCTTTTTGGGCCCATAGGCATTAGTACCCTTAGACATTTTTTTCTTCTTATGGATGCATCTAAACTTGAAATTTCCAGACTTACCATAGAAGTCACATTTGTCTAAGACAAATTGTGACTTAGAAGATGATGCTCCTTTTTCTAGTCTTAGACCAAACTTATCATGGGGATGTTGATTGAATATTAAAATCATGGTTAAAGTGTTAGAGCTTTCCAAAAAATTCCCAAAGTCTTTTGTAAGACAAGTGATCTCCTTTCTTAGTTTTTTAATTATAGAGGATTCGTCAGTCTTATTGGCCTGACTTAGATTCTCTTCCAGAGTCTGGATTTTCTTTTTTCGATCTTCATTTGATTTCTTCAGTTCAATGTTTTCAAAAATATATATTTTGTATTGATCTTTTATACTTGTTGCACTGAAGAGAAATCATATGACTATTCTAAAGAAGAATATCACAAGGCATATCTTTTTCATCGTCTGATGAAGAGCAAGAAGAAGTATCAAATTTAGAGCAGGTTTTCACCTTGAATTTTTCGTTTATATCTGCCATAAGACAAATATTAGCTTATTCATCGTTTGAACTACTACTTTTCTTATTGTTTGAGTCATCCTAGGTGACCATCAAACTTCTCTTTTTCTTGTCACTAGAGCATCTTTTTCTTTTTAACTAAGGATACTCAACCTTCATATGTCCAGGCTTTCTGCATTGCTCTCCTCCTTGTATTTCTTCTTGACTCTGGTGTCTTTTTGTCTAAAGGAATGTTGAAACTTTCCTTTCTTTTTCATCATTTATTTGAACTTCCTCGGCATGAGGGCCACTTCATCATATGTGGATATATTAGAATTGATATCTGAGCAATTGGACTTAGCCATGTGCACTTTTAAAGGTTTGGAAGAGCTTTTCCTTTCTTCTTGTTTGGAGCTGACTTCTACAGTTTTAAGGGCATCTGAATCTCTATTGGGCAGATAATCTCAGTTCTAAAGGTGAACTTCATGAACTCTTAGGATGCCTAATAGTTCATCCTATGCTACAACTTTTAGATTTCTAGCTTCTTGGATGGCTATTTTTTTGGTTCCCCCACCTTAGGAAAGCTATCTAGAATCTTTTAATTTATCTAAGCTTTGGTGAAGGTGTGTCCTAGAGGTTCAAGACCACTCAGAAGCACTTGAAGTCTTCTAAACATGTCATCCATAGATTCTCCTTCTTTCATGGAGAAGTTTTCATAATGTCGCATCAAAGTGACAACCTTTCTTAGTTGAACATCTTATGTTCCTTCATAGTTGATGTTCAGTGAGTCCTAAATCACTTAAGTTGTCTTAAGTCTGGATACCTCGTTGTACTCATTCTTAGATAGAGCGCATGTCAGAGTATAACGAGCTTTTGTGTTTAACTCCATTATAGCAAGGTTTACGTCTATTAATTCTGCTTCAAGTTGAGGAATGGGTATATCTCCATTTGTGATGATTAGCCGGAGTCTATAGTGGTTGGACTTGATGTACATCTCAATCAGTCTTTCTAGTAAGGATAACCCTTTCCCGCGAAGCTTGGTGGCCTCGTGAGGGATGCTTCCTCAACAATGAATTGACTGTTGTTATTGTTATCTACCATCATAATCTTTTCCTCTAGACACTGTTAGGATGCTCAACCCTTAAGGGCTGAGCTTCGATACCAAATTGTAAAAGTAAATATCATAAAAAAAGGGGTTGACTTGTGATATTTACTATACTTAAAATCCTTTTTGAATACAGTAAAGATATCGTTTGATGAAGTAAATTTTAAGAAAACAAATATTAGATTTTCACAGGACATATCAGACTATAGTTTCAAATCTTTGTAAAACAAAGTTTTTCAAAAGTAAAGATCAAATTCAAACCCCATGTCAATTCAAATAACAAGAGAGAAAATAAGACATGTGAAATTTATGCTAGTTCGTCTCAACCACGAGACTATGTCTAGATCTTGGAAAACCACCAAGTTCCACTAACTTCAACAAGTTACAAGTATTTATCATTGTCACTTCTGGCTCCTTAACTTAAGCTTTACACCAAGCTTGTTACAACTAGTATTCTTTGTCCTACCAAGCCACTGTTGACTCTAACATAAATCAGAAGACTTGTTGATTTGATTGCAAAATGACTAACACTCTATCATCTTACAGACAAATAAACAATTTCAACACTTAGTCTTTTCTCTCAAAATGAGCAAAGTGTTTTGAGAGATTTTATGAACTTTACAAGAATTTACATAGAGAGCTTTTTACAAAAAGAATTTGAATAATGAGCGCTTCAATTCATACTTCATGTCTTTAAAGCTTTTGGTATTTATAGGTCTCTTTCAATTAAATATATGTTGTCTTTAAATGGACATATTTCTTTATGCTGAGAATTAAATGAAGGATGTGGTCGTTGGAGCATTAAATGTATGTATTTCTTCATGATGAGAAACCACTCTTTGTTATTGGCGTGTTGAACACTACAATAGGAAAGCATTTCCCTTTTTGTCGAAGCAAGTTTGTGCACCTTGCATAACTCTTCTTTTGATGGCGATTGAGGAATTTTAGAGCTTGACTTCATTTATTCTTTATAAGATTCAACAGATCCTAGGAGAATGTCTATGCAAAATAGATCTTAGACACAAAGTATTAAATGAAGTGTTAAATGACATCTTTAATGTCGTGTCATGATTTCATCTTGTTATTGTCTGAAACATCAGACACAGACTTTGCAAACATATTTTGATAGTGCATAAGACGCAACTTTTAACCTTTGTATTTGTTTACATCTAATCAAAATAATTAAGGATTCTGATTCATTTTAAGACATAAACGTCTTTTGACTTAACACTATCTTCGTCACCGGCACTACCACCAACATTGCTACCACCACCACGTTGTCACTGCCACTATCATCAGCATTACCGCCACCACCAATGTCACCTCCATCACCACTACCACCGTCACTATCACCACTGCCACTATGACAATCATTGATATCTTTATCATCATCATTACTCCTGACATCACCATTATCATCATTGTCGTCATCATCACATAAGAGTACTCTTAAACTCATTTTTATACGATATGAAAATTTCAAAATGAGTTTATTTTGAAACTAATCATATTTTAAAAATTGATTTTAATTTTTTTTTGAAACTAAAACTAAAAATTAGTTATTACTTTTAAAATTTCAAAACTCAAAACTAAAAACCAACCAAAATAGGACCTTAAGGGGGTGTTTGCTTTGACTGTTTTCTGTTTTCATTTTCATTGGAAATAGAAAATGATGATGGAAATGTATTTGGTTGAATTTTTGAAAACATTTTCAGTGAAAATATTTTCTAAAATGAATCAAAAATTGGAAACAATAAAATTTCGTTTTCAGTGTTCTCAGTTGAAACCAGGAACCTCATTTTGGGTAAAATGAAAATGCGGTGACAAGAAATGTAATTTTAAGCAAATTTAAAAATACATTTCCTTTTCAAAACGCATTTTCAGTATTTTTATTTCTTGAAAGTAGAAAACAAGAAATCAAACCAAACATGTTTTCAGAATTCTAATCTTTCGAAAATGAAAACAATTTTCAGAAAATGAAAACAGGAAATGAAAATAGAAAATAAAAATGCAAACCAAACACGCCCTAATTTAACTTTCTTGTTTCAAAATTTTGAAAAGGAGAACACTAAAAATGCCTTTTTCTTATTTTAAAATTTAGGTCTAATTTTAACTTATTTTTAAAATACCAAAAGTAAAGTTAAAATTAAGTAAAAATCATCATCATCATCATCATCATCATCATCATCATCATCATCATCATCATTATTATTATTATTATTATTATTATTGACTAATTTTTTTAATGATGTAATATGCCACCTTAAATCCCACAATTATTATTACATAATACTAATAGAGATGTTTTTTTAAAGTTTATATATAAATATAATAATTAATTTTTTAATAAAAGGAAAATTAAATTTATTTATACATATAAAATACAAATACAAATAAATTTAATCCTTATTAATTTTTTTTAATAAAAATCCTAATTAAATTCATTGATTGTACTATTAACTAATCCGTGGTATAAAAACTAAACCCTAGACTAGATATTTATGATTTTAACGTTGAACGGGATCCCTCTTCGTAGTGAATTACATTGCATTGGGTTCTAGCAGCGTATTTCACTCACCATGCAGGTAGAGAGAAACTCTATTCCCAATTTCTTTGAAACGCTCTTTTCCTCTTTCCATTCACTTGTTCTGTTACGAAAACTTCAGGCTGGGATACAATTTCTTTATTTTTCAGTTTCTCAATCTGTGACCTATGTGAACTGGAGTTAATTAGGGTTTTTAAATTTGGATACAGAAATGAATTTGTGAGTTTTATGTAGGCTAGTGATAGGTTTAACATCAATTCTCAGCTCGAGCATCTCCAAGCCAAATATGTTGGAACTGGCCATGCTGATTTGAACAGATTGTGAGTTTTCTCTCTCTCTTCCCCAATTTTTTTTGTTAATTTTAAAACTATTTATTAATCTTTTTTTTCTTTTGCGTGGGTGTGTGTCTGCAGTGAGTGGGCAGTGAACATTCAACGTGATAGCTATGCATCATATATTGGGCACTACCCTTTACTGGGATTCTTTGCTATTGCTGAAAATGAATCTATTGGAAGAGAACGCTACAGCTTTATGCAGGTTCATTTTTTTTCCCTCCCTTTTGTGATAATTGATAGATGTGTATATACTTTGATGTGTGTTGTTTCCATTTGGCTAGTTCATGCTCTTCTACCTTCGACATCAAATTAGGCCTTTAACTATACCCATTAGTTTGTTTCACTTTCATTTAAGTAAAAGATAAATGCTAGCAATACACACTTTTTCAGTGTTCTACTGTATTGGGAGAGTTCATGAGGGAGGTGGAGTGGGAATTACCAGTAGTGTAACTGAAGTGATTCTTGCATGAATTTCGCCCAATAGTAAAGACAAGGGCGTTGCTAACATCTGTAGTGAAATATATTTCGACCAAACAGGTTGTGTATGGGTTTTCTGAGATGAAAGTAGAAATAAACTTGGGATTTTTTGCTGAATGCTGATGAACTCTCTTAACTACTTCTGTTGTTGTTTGCTTGTTAGGGAGATGAACTTTATAATCTTGTTTCATCCCTTTATTATTGTTATTTTTAATACCTCCGTTTCTGTTCCTTTTAGAAGAAGTAGTCCTTTTTCTTTTCTAATTGTATATTTGAAATTTAATATGGGTTATTAGTTCTATGCACTATTGATGCATGTTGCTAGCTTATTATTCTGTTGGTATTTCTTTTCAGAAAGTGATGTTTCTGATAACTTAAATAGGATATACAAGTAATCAAATAAAGGAATTTTCTAAACTACTGCTTACACTGTCATTTCCTATTGTTGTGTCTGACAAAAAAACCCCTTTGAACTAGCCAATGGCTGAGTACCATGAAGAGGCTAAGAAAATCAGTTATTCACTTTATCTAATGGAAGAGGCAATGGCTACAATCTTTGTTTGACAATTTTTGCATTCCTTTCTAAGACAAGGGTTTAAATAGGCAGTATATAGAATTTATTCTAGCCTAAAATTACCAGCCTATACCACAATTAGTAGAGCAATTTGAAATTAAATTGTTGCTAGCCTCTTAATTGGAGTTATGGCATAGGAAACACGTTATGGGAGAGAGCTTTGCAGGGTTTGTGAACATGCAACATGTTTATTAACCCTATTAATTACTACTGGGGAAATGAAATATTTTACCAAGAGGGGGGGACCTTGGAGTTCTGAAAGGAATTAGCAAGAAAACGGTCCTTGTTCAGAGAAAAAGAACTGAAAATATATGATTCATGGGAAAAAGAATTGAAAGACCTGATCCGATCCCAACGGTTTTTTGGATTCCTTTCCCATTTGTTTTTTCTATTTGACTTGAAGTTTGCATGGGACTTGATGAGAATGTACTATTAAGTATAATTTACTATTAGTGTACTATATGAAGAGTGGTTATAGCACGAATCTACTCTGATTTTCTTAATATCATTATTTTCAACTCATCGGTCATCACTTATTCCTTTACTTGACAAATTCTGTTTGTTGTGCAGAAAATGCTCCTGCCTTGTGGTTTGCCTCCCGAAAGAGAAGAAGATTAAGAATTGCCATCTGGATTGCAAATGGATCACACAGTACAGTTAATATAGCCTATGACAGTTTGTTGTACCGTGTTATCTTATCAAGGATACAGATGGGTTGTTTGACCTTGATCTGATTAGAGATTGTATCATCATCTTTCTTTAGCTTGTGGATGCTTAAGCTTTAGTTGTTATGGATCTTGGAAATTATGTCAAGTTTAGTTTCTTCTTAAATCTTAATGTTGCCGCGTTTCCTAAATGGTGGCCTTTTAAATTGATTCAAACTTGCGTTTGCATCCTAGGAAATGTGAGTATGCTTGAACTCAAACTAGGGAACACTTGTTACCAAGACTCACGTCTATGACCGCATAATTGGCTAACATGATCATGCTTAATTGTTGGTTAATATCTGGTTTAATAATTTGTGGCAGCTTTTAGTAACTATATATGTTACTCATATTTTAACACAGCAACGGATATTATTTAGTAATTATTCTTTCCCTGACATTTTAATCCTCCAAACCCAAATTTGTGTAGAACTTGTGAGTATGCTTTAACTAGTTCTTTTAATATAATTGTATTTAGTAAATAATTTGACTTTGTTTTATACTTACAATGTCATATTCTTTTATCTAGTTCATATTAAATATGAGTAAATTATACAAATCATTCCTAAAGTTTATAAAAATTACATTTGATACTCTTATGTTTTAATACATTACTTTGTTTCAAACAAAGTTAACTAATGGAAACTTGGACTAAAAAACCCTTTGCTTTTTGTGTTAGAAGCCCTCCCCTCTAGTAGTGCAGATCCTTAAACCTTAAAGTAAATTTGCGCAGGAGATGATAAAGTAATAAAGTGGCAAATTCCCCAAACTGGGGTTCTTTTAGAAACTTATTCCCCAAATGGGTTGTTTCTAAACATATTCCTGAGGGGTGCTGTTTTTTGACGTAACCTCCATGCATGGCGCCACCATCAGTGGCGCTTTCGCCAGGGACGTGCCACGTGGCGCTGGTGTTGCCATTCCCACCAGTGCCTTCCCTTTTGTCTATGTGGCGTTGAAAACACCAGCACTAATGGTGAGTTGGTCATGGCTCCAGTCAAACGCAAGTCCCTAGGGTTGTAACGTTGCAGAGTGCAGCAGGTCAGGGTTGCAGTGATGCAGGGGCAGCAGGTCAGGGGTGAGGGACGCACCATTGGGTATTGCGAGTTGCATAAAGGAGGCGTGCCATTCCCTCCAGTGATTTGCTTTAAACAAATTTGCTTTATAAATTTGCTTCTCCTCTCCATTGCTCCATTGCTCCGTCACTCCTCACTCCTCATACTTCCACTTTCATCTTCTTATTCAGAAAGCTTGGTTCGTTTGGCTCGTAGTGCTTCTTTGGTTCATTGCTGTTACTTGGATTTCTTGGTAAGTATTTTTTAATTGATAATAAATTTTAGGTGTGTTTAGATTATAAATTTTAGGTGTTATATGTTACGTATGTTTAGGTTAGGTTTGTTTTATATGTTATATCTTATGTATGTTTAGGTGGTAGTTATAAATTTTAAGTAGTAATTTGAAATATTAATATTATTTGTGTTATATGTATATGTTATAATTTTAGTTAGTATGTTATTATTTGTATTATAGGATATATTAGATTTAGTTGATTTGTTAATATTATTAGTTTGAGTTCTTAATTTTATATAGTAGATTAGATTTAGTTTAAATTTTTTATATGGTAGATTAAGAATAGTTTTAGATAATGTAAGTTATTAATGTTATATGGTAGATTAGGAATAGTTTAAATTTTTATATGATAGATTAGGTTTAGTTAAAATTTTTTATATAGTTGATTAAAAATAGTTTTAGGTTCCGTAACTTATTAATTTTAGATTGGGTTTAGTTTAAATTTTTTATATGGTACATTACATTTAGTTTAAATATTTGATATGATAAATTAGGAATAGTTTAAATTTTTATATGGTAGATTAGGTTTAGTTAAAAAAATTTATATAGTACATTAAAAATAGTTTTAGGTTCCGTAACTTATTAATTTTAGATTAGGTTTAGTTTAAATCTTTTATATGACACATTACATTTAGTTTAAATATTTGATATGATAAATTAGGAATAGTTTTAGGTACTGTAAATTATAAATTTTAAATTAAGTAACAATTAAATTATTTATATTACGTTAGTTTTAGTTATTATTAGTTTCATATAGTATGTTTAAATTAAAATAGTTTAACGTATTTTAAATAATTAATTTTGTATGCTAAATTATTTTACTCATAAGTATTTTAAGTTATTAATTTTGTATATATATATATATATATATATATATATATATATATTGTTTTAATTTTTAGTTGTAAATATAAAAATTATGTTATATATTTAAATTTATATTTGTATGTAATTTAATTTATTTGTAGAATATATATAAATTAGGTTATTTGTATAATATATTTTGTTATTAAAATTAAAAAAATAATTTGTTATTTATGTAAAGTTGTGTTTGGATGTGATTTAATTTGGAGAGTATGTTTAAATTTTATTATTCATTTTATTGTATTATATTTTATTTTGCAGGATCAATGACATCTTCGTCGTCATGCTCATCAAATATACAAATTAGGTCCGGTCCAATTGATGGTGATGTTTTGTGGATGCAACCTAAACATGTTTCAGAACATGTTTGGAATGAGGAACACAGAAAATTACACATCAGACGAGCAGTCCCGACGTATCAAGGTGAAGAACAAATACCAGAGGAGATTGTTCCTCTACTTCGACAATTTGGGTTTTATTGGATAATGAAGATGAGATACCTAAAAATAAATGCGGCTTTAATTAGTGCGTTGATTGAAAGATGGAAGCCTGAAACACACACGTTTCACTTGAGATGCGGAGAGGCTACCATTACTCTTCAAGATGTGTGAGTTTTATTAGGTCTTCGTACTGACGGGGCACCATTAATTGGTTCAACAAATCTTGATTGGGCCGATTTATGTGAAGAATTATTAGGAGTCAAACCACAGGAAGGCGAACTTGAAGGTAGTGTGGTAAAATTAAGTTGGCTGGCTCACCATTTTTCTTACATAAATATTCATGACGGTAACGTTGAACAATTACAAAGGTTTACCCGTGCATGGATTCTTCGATTCATAGGAGGTGTCCTCTTTGTTAACAAAAGCAGTAGCAGAGTTTCGTTAAGGTACTTACAATTTTTATGTGACTTTGAACAGTGCAACATGTATGTGTGGGGACCTATCGTGCTTGTGTATTTATATAGAGAGATGTGCAGCGCCACCGATTACAAAGTTAAATCAATCGGAGGTATGTGCATCTTAATCCAAATGTGGGCATGGGAACGATGCACGACTTTGGATCCAAAGAGGACGTCTTCCGTAATAGAAAATAAACCACTCGGACACAGGTTTGTCGTTTAAAAAATTAGATTTGAATTGAAAATAATTAATGATGGAACGTGTTGACAATGATGATTTCATTTTTATTGTAGGTGGCTGCAACGTGAAAATCAACATATTGGCAATGACGATCTTAGAGTTTTCCGTCGCAAATTGGATCTCATGAAACGACAAGAGGTAAGAAGATCGTAATGTATTGGTTAAATGAAATGTTAATTTGTTATGTTTGATTGAAAATTGACAAGTGTGTTGTTATATGCAGTTTGTCTGGGAGCCATACACAACAACTGTGATGGCAGCGTTGCCTCCAATTTGTGTGGTTGGAAGTGTAGCCTGGTTCGCGGTGATGCCACTGATTTGTTTCCATGTTGTTGAGTGAAACTAACCCGATAGAGTTTTACGACAATTTGGATTGCAACAACCTATTTTCGGGTGTCCTTCGCAACCGCAGAATCTCCATGGCATAACGCTCAAAGGCAAATAAGACGAAAATTGGTTCCACTTGTTGGCCCCGATGATCAGTCAATGGAACAATTGAGCTAAGTTTAGGGTCGACGTTAATCCTCGACTGGAGGGCCTACTGAGTTTTAACTCGGATTACATGGTGTGGTATAGGCGTAAAACAAAGATGTTTGTTGACCCAAACAATGCAAACACAACTACATTGGTATTTATCTGTTTTTCAATGTTTAACTTCAAATTATTTTGTTAAGCATTAGCATTAATTTCTTGATGCTAATAATTGTAGGGTGAAGTTGTGGAGACTTTACAGTATATGGTGTCACCACAAGGGAGGAACACATGGACAATTGATGATTTCGTGCCTTACGTGGAAAAGTTAGCGATTATATCCGAAGAGTAAGAGAGAATCACTGAGCTAGTGTCACATGGTCCAGCATCAGAGCGTGAATTCCCAGCACAAGAGTTTCACATTCTTCAGTCAAGTGTTGAAACTCGGGGCATAGGCAGACGAAGGGAGCCTGTTGAAGCGGAAGAATATTTCCAACAAATGATGGAGCGTGGTCATGGAATGTATTACACGCCAGCAACATTTTCCCAATATCTTTCACAGATGTATCAGTATCCTTTTGAAGGTCATCACACTGATACTTCTGCGAGCGAACATTTGTACGGTGGTGTTGCGGAAACACAGCCTCATTTTTCATGGCCCACTATGACTCCTTCACAGCCTCATTTTTCATGGCCCAATATTTTCCTGACACTAAAAATCTACAGCTGATAGCAGAAGTAATTTCATTATTTTGTAACTTTACCTTATCTCCAATTTTTTTCTTCAAAGCATTGAAACTAATTTCATATTTAATCTGAATCACTTTTTTAGTGCCTTCAAATATTACACTATCATTATCTTCATATACCCTTCCATTGAAATACAACACTGTTATAACCGAATTCATGGTGTACCTATCAAAACAATATTTTAACACGTCAAATAAATTATAAAATGGGTATCACAAAAAGTCATTACTGAAACTTCAAAATAAAACTTTATTTTAAAAAAAATTAACTTCAAATCAATTTCACATTAAGACACTTTAAAAACATTAACGATTTCAATGTAGTAATTTTAAACTAATCAAGATGTAATCAAAATTATTAACTTTAAATAAATTTCACATCAACACACTTAAATAACACAAATGATTTTATAAAACTTTAAATCCAAACTAATAAAATGTAATCACAAAAGGTCCCTTTATTGGAACTTCACTTTCAATTTCTCTTTTAAAAAAATTTAATTAACTTCAAATTAATTTCATGGAACACACTTAAAAAAATGAACAATTTCAAGATAGTAATTTTTAACACAAAATAAAATAATTCATGAATGAAGTTAGTAGTATAAATAATTAATCTTAACAATAATAACTTCAAAATGAAAATAGGTAATTACAAAATTACTACAAATATATTAAAATAAATATGATACGAGAAACAACAAAATATCATCAAATAACACTTTCAACTTGAATGCTTATAAATTTTTAACACACCAAAAAATGAACCTAATCTAATTAAAAAAATACTACAACTTCATATTTAAATAAATTTCGTACTCAAAATACTTACTTCAAATAAATATGATCTACAAATTTTTTTAAATGAAAGTTCAAACGTTCATCAATTATTAACACACTAATAAATCATTAACACCAACCTAATCTAATTAAAAAAATACTACAAATTTCATATTCAAAATATTTTATTTTCACAGGTAAAATTTTCTTCAAATAAACATTATTACATATTTTTTCTTCTATTTTAGACATTTAAACACACACTTACAAGCCTATCAAATATAAAAACTAATTTAATTTTAAAAAAATACTTTAAAATAAATCTTTATTCCAACCTAACAAAATAACTTACAAAAAATATTTGATACCACAAAAATTTCCAAAGCCACCTAACAAAATAACTTACAAAAAAATATTTGATATGACAGAAATTTCCAAAGTCACGAAATCGAAAGCAAAATTGCAAGGGAAAACAACTGAAAAAAATGATGAAGGATATGGTGTATTTAAACACCCTAAAATGCCAAAGCTGTTGGCGTTTTCCATATTCTGCCAATGTCGCCAACCCCATTGCGCTTACCTGCTGCTGCTCTCACTGAAAAGCTGCTGCTCTCCCTGTCAAAGCTGCTCTCCCTGCCAAACGCGTAAGTCGCCAGTTTGACTGGCGCCATGCTGAACGCGCCATTGTTGCTGGTGTCTCCAACGCCACGTGTCACCTCCTCCCCGAAAGCGTCAATGGTGGTGGCACCATACATGGGGTTTACGTGAAAAAGAGCACCCCTCAAAAATATGTTTGGAAACAATCCCATTTGGGGAATAAGTTTCTAAAAGAGCACCATTTAGGGATTTTTGCCTAATAAAGTTGGTTAATTTAAGGTTGATATTTTTTGTTGGCTTATAGGAATCAAAGATAAGTAAAGAAGGTTTTACAATAATTCACGTATCCCATTCAATCTATTGAACCAAATTCTCTCGATAATTGAATATTGATATAATGGACCTAATTACACTAGATAATTTTTTTAATATCCATAATTATTTCCTTTCTTCTTTTTCTTTCTCTTTCCTTGTTTACCTTTTTGCCTTTCGGTATTCCATGACAGTGCAAGAAAAAAACATATCAACGCTTTTTTTTTTCTTTTGTAAACTCTTAACTTTCATTTCTTCTTCCACCTCATCGTCCTTCTTTTCGTCTTTTTCCTTTCTCTTATTTTCCATGATTAATGAATCTTCATAATATCATAATAGCCAACCCTGAGTTAACAGACAGAAAGAAAGAAAGAAATAGTTGCATATATAGGAAAAAGAAGGGCTGAAAAAAGAATATAAGAAGAAGCAAGACAAGGAAGGACATATAGATAGATAGACAACAATGTCTACATAGAGGGATCGACGTGGCCAAGTGCCCAGTTTGCAACTGTTCATACTTTTTTTTTCTTGCACCGTCATGGATTACCAAATGATGAAAAGGAAAACAAGGAAAGAGAAAAAAAATGAAATGAAATAATTATAGATATTAAAAAAATGTTTAAGTACCCATTTAGTATCTATAATTTTCAAAGTAAACCAATTGGGAGAGAATCAATAGATTTTTTTCTGGAGCGATTCATCCTTCCCAAACGTAACATACAACTATCTATTGTAGTGCTCTCCAAGTGTGCTTGTTCCCCCTTCTTCTTTACCATGACAAGTCTTTGTGAAATAACTCCAATGAGAAGAAAAAGGAAGACATCAAGAGACCATCCTGGCACAACCCTTGACACTCTAACATTGCGAATGAACAAGATATTGAGGAATTGTCCATACGTAAAATCATAATTATTGATATAGGCCTTTTCCACATAAAAAGGGAATCTTTTGTTTCAATAGAAGCAGAAGTGATATTGATTATTCAATAATTGAAGTCGATTTGCTTTATAAAAAGAGTATATCAATGAACTTCTATGAAATGATTTCACGAGATTCAACCAATTGTCTGGATTGTGGGATATCATTGAGAAATAGGAATCTGTGTTATCAAAAGATTTTCTGTTATTCTTTCTAGTATGGAATGAGTCAATCATCCACTTTGGTATCATATTGAACAAAAATGATGATATTGTTCCTCCATTGATCAAGACTTTCAATGGATTTTTTAGTCCCTAAAGTTTATATTTTAATTCCCAAAAGGTCTTTATCGTTAAAATGCTCTAACTAACAAAGTTAAAAAATTTAACAGTAGGGACATTTTGGGAATTAAAATGTAAATTTTATGGACTAAAAAATTCACTTATTAAATTTCAGGAACTAAAAAACACACTAACTATAAGGGCTAAAAGGAATAAGTTTAAAAACTATAGGGACTAAACGAGTAATTAAACCATAAAAAAATTATCTAGTGTGGTTAGATCCATTGTCTTAGTCTTATGTTGAACAATGGCTTTCTTATTTTACCATCCACCAGACAAATTTACTTTAGATGATTTGCACTCCACTTCTAATGGGTAGTACCCTTTTTGCAACACCCCACACTCATCCACACCAATGTTTTGTTTGGTTCCGAAGAAGGTGGGAAGGGTGAAAGTTAGAGACAATAAAATGTAATGAAAGTGAAAAAGTGGGAGTGTTTGTTACACATCAAAGTGGAATGAAAGTGGTACTCTTCTAATGGGCCCATGTTGTTACACTTTCATCTCAAACTGAGATGAAACCGGGTGAAAAAGAGCATGTTGGAATCAATTTTCTTTAGTTAAAAATTGTCCCTCTTTATTTTATCATTGTGTAGGACTCGCGCTTTTGTCCAACACCATGACCAAGTCTTGCTTTGTTTTTTCTTCTGCTACTTTGTGGTCTCCTTATGCCACCGTTGTTGCTTTTGTTCATCCTCCTACAAATAATCTTGCTACCTTTTATGGTAAATTTTAAATGTTAGATCAAAGCTTGAAATCCTTAGTTTTTAGTTTTGGTTTGACAATTTTGCAATGTCTAACATGATATCAATTACCCAGCTTTTGGAAATAAAGAAAAGTTTTCTATGTGATTTTATAAATGATTACCCCACATGATAATTGGTTATTCAGTTAGCATAAAAGGAACATAAATTTCCAGACTGAAACAAATTAATCAATTATCCTTTTGTATAATTGATTAACCAGTTTCTAGAAATGCAAAACAAAGGAGATTTTGACGAATTAATTGATTACCTGATTTTATAATCGATTATATTTGTTTTAACTGTTGAAATTTCATAAATATCCCTATGTGTTTTCTTTATGAGAGACTCCTAATTCATTTAGTTTTAGAGAAAAATATTTCAAAGAGTCTTCTAAAAGAATAACATTGTAATTAGTCTGAAGATTAAAGTTGATCAAAGAATCATTCATTTTACTATCATGAATTTATCATCATGTGAAGAAAAATTGAAGATTAAAGATCTACACATTTCATGTGTTTTCAATCCTTTATCTTTTATTCTTTTAGATTGTGGTTCTTGGTTAGGATTACTAAGGATGTTAGAGAATTGATAAAGTTTCAATTCTGAATTTTTTCTTATAGGGTTCAAGAGAAAGATTTGATTTCTATTAAAAAATGGTGTGTGCATATTGTTTATACTTGTGTTTTCTATATAATGAAAGTTCTAAGAGGACTTAGAACAACTGGATGTAAGTCTGGATTGGACTGAACCAATATAAAATCTAGTGTGTTTCTCTTATTCTCAATAACTTTGAGTCTTGTAATCATCTTGGTAGTGGAATTGATCTCAAGAGCCTCATAATAGATTCTTCTTTTACACATGTTTTAAGCACTGGAGTTTCTGTTTTTCTAAAGATTTGAAGAAACTTTTGATTGATTTAAAAGGATGTTTTTAATCGGTGTTAAGAACGAATTGGTAAAGTTTTTGAAAGAATCTATTGACCCCTCTCTAGATTCTCAACCTGATCCAACGTTAAATATTTTATATTTTCAAGACATTAAATGCTTTTGTTTTTCATTCAATACTTACCATAAAAGGTAGTAGGAAGATTTTGTAAGAAGATGAAGTGGGATGATACAACATTTCTCTAGTATAATATATAAGGGGGTGTTAGTTTAATGTTTTTGAAGATTAAGGGGGGTTAGTGCAAGAATAAGAAAAAGAGTTGTGTTACATATAATTCGAAATTAGCTTAAGAGATGTGAGTCTAATTTGCTCTTCTTTTGAAATGCGTTTATTACATATTTTTAGTAGAAAGACTTAAAGAAATTATCTCATATTGTCTTATATTACTTTAAGTGATAGTTGCTTCTTTTCTTTCTTTCTATAAAGGAGAGTGAAGGTTAAAGTAACTTGTATCAAATAATACTTGGATTTTGAATTTAGAAAGACGTGAAAAAAAAAACCTGAACAATAAATGATTATGTTATTCTTATATTTTGAAATTGTCATACTAAAAATCTTAGCAAGCTTGTCGAAGATTGGATGTATCTAATATGAAGTGAATCAATATAAATTAATGTTCATTTTTTTATTCTTAACTCTTTCTTTATCTATTCTTTAATGTAAAGACGTTTTAGTTTAATAAAAAATCTTAAATTCTTGTCTTACTATACATTTATGTTAAATATTAAAAAGAGAGTTTTAATATATATTTAAAATAAAAAATTATTTAATAATCATGTAATTACTTTTTAAAAAATTGCATAACTTTAAGATTTAGTTTTAATTCTTTTATCATTTTATCCTCCGCCTAATTCACTCCTTTAATTATTTGGATATAAGCTTTCTTAATTATATGTCTCTCTATATATTAAATTTTTAAAAATTTATATATATTTTTACTACCATATACTTTATAAATTAAAAAAATACATTAAAAGTTATACTAATAAATAAATTTTAGTAGATTATAAATATAATAATGATTTATTATATAAGATGAACCCAACAGTTGGGTGTTGAGTGGGACATTTGTGTATTTGAGCTTAGGAATAGAAGTAGAGGGAACTAGTGAAGAGATAAAGAAGACGGAGGCGGTTTGGAGTATGACTTCTTGCACCTCTTTTGCATCCTTTCTCATTTCTTCTTCTTCATTTCCTTCATTGTGCTTCGCGCAAACCCACTCAATCACATGTAAACAACGCTTCCCATTTCCTTCTGTAAAGGGAAGAAGAAAGTTCTCAACTTTACCATTTTCATCCACCAAAAGGCTCGTTACAAGAGCCGCTGAGTACAAATTCCCAGACCCTATTCCCGAATTTGCAGATGCCGTGAGTTTATCTCTTATCTTCCATTCTATCACTTTATCAAGTGATAAAATTTAACTTCATGTTCCAATTTCCTTCTTTTTGTTTTGTGGGTTTTTCAGGAGACTCAAAAATTCAAAAGCCACCTTCTCAAAAAGCTTTCAAAGAAAGATATGTATGGAGAATCAATTGAGGAAGTTGTAGGAATTTGCACTGAGGTTCGTTGGTTTTACCCTTTTCTTTAGTTTGTTTCTTTACTTTGTTGTGTTGAGTTGAGTTATAATTTTTTTTTGGCAAATACTAACAAGTGCCCTAAGTGCATTCCTTAAGCAACTTAAATGGAAATGTTTTTATTAGGAGATAGAAAAATTGCCATGTTCATGATTTTTTTCACTTTCTTCTATGATTTATATAATCAATATTTTTTCCTTTTAGTTCCTTAACGAATGCCTCAACAATGGTTAGGAAGACTTTTTTTTTTTTTTTTTCCATTTAGGGTCCATTTGGTAAAATCTTAATAAAATTCTTTCGGAAAGAACACATACTGACTATGATGAAGATAGGGAGTGAGAATAAAGTTAATAATTTTAATTGGATATTAGTATGATTCCTCAGCATGCTAAACACTCATTAAAAGCTTTCCTTGTCACATTGCAATGTATTTGTGCACCTTTATTGGAGAAGTAAATGATGAATGATTCTGCATTGACATTTGCTGGTTTAATTTTTGGTTTTTCTGATCTTAGTCACAAGTGATGAGAACTATATTACCTTAGGTTGCCCTGAGCATATGAAGTAGTAAGCTCTTAGGCAATTTATTGACTTTGGAAGCATAGTCATCAATACACTTCCGTGGTATTGGGGTGCGGAGTGACCATAGGCAGCACTTCAAATTTTGAATGGCCACAATTATGGCCATAACAGCACTTGAATGAGGCTTTTCGAAAACTCATTTTGCCCTCAAAATTAAAATAGCGTTGTTGAGTCCTTCAGAATTTAAAAAAAATCCTTAATTGGATGTAGTTTCCTGCACATCTAAGTCTAACTCTAAACCCTTAACCCCTTCTGTTTTCTTCGTGGAACACCCTTCCCTCACTTTTTATTGAATGTTTATGATGTCTTGTATTTGAAATATGAGTATGTCTTTTGAATTTGTTTGTTTTTGAATTTTTGTTGTTATTTCTTGTACGTTTTGCTTAAAACCCATGGCCTTGTTATTTGTTAATCATGAATATGTCATGAATTTTGAGTAATTTAAATTTTGAACATTTACATGTATATGGTAAAATTATTTAATTTGTATATAAAAATTCAGATTAGCAGTCATCCCAATATGTGCTATTTTGTTATTGCATTTTTGAGGTTGGCTGCTATGAATTGTTAACTGAGATTGATAACTATGTTTGCAAGAGATTGTTTATTTAAAGAAACCTATGATAGACTTTTCTTACAGTAGAAGATCTCTGAAAACTTTATATCTAATATTATGAGATGGAGGATAGAACAGGGTTGGTTGTGTTCTAGTTTGGTTTACAGAAATTTGCAGCTTGCACTGGTTTCATCTATTGGCATTAGCAGGTAATGAAATTTTACAAGCCGAGTAATATTCCTGCATAAGTGTATGAAACTAGGGAATTGACAATGTAAGAACTTTTAAACAACCTGGAAAAGAAAACAGGGAACATGGGTTTTTATCTGTCTACTATATCAATATTTCCATATTAAGGGTTCATTTAGAATTTGTCTTTTTTATTGCCCGAATGTTGTTCAACTTACATTGTCTTGCAAAACATTTCAAATGCTAACCAGAAGTAGCCAGTCTCCATCTTTTGTTGGCATAAAATGACTCTTTTGTTCAATGTTTGATTCATTTTGGAAGTTTATTCTGTGTGGGATTGAACGCCATTTTTGTTTCTTGTGTTTTCAATAGACTAATTCAATATTATTGTCCATACTTACCTTGTTGTTCATTGTGATTATATATGTTTAATTGAAACAGATTTTCAGCACTTTCTTACACTCCGAGTATGGAGGTCCTGGTACACTCTTGGTCCTTCCTTTCGTTGACATGGCCGATGCCCTAAATGAACAAGGATTGCCTGGTGGGCCACAAGCTGCACGTGCTGCGATCAAGTGGGCTCAAGATCATGTTGACAAAGACTGGAAAGAATGGACTAATGGTGATAACAACAAAAAATAGGGTACCTCTTGTATGTTATTTAGTCGTTATAACTGGTGCTTATGTTGTAAGAGACCTAAATGATCGGTTTTGATATCTATTTCTTAAGTGCCCGTTCGGTTTAGTATTTGGATAGAGTTGGATAGAATTGATTTTGAAAGAGTTAAGAGAAATTATATTGGAACGTGTATTTTTTTATTGAAAAAGTGCAAAAGTTAATTGTCTTACGCCAAAAGTCTAAAACAAACTGGGACTAAGAAGGACAACGAAATGCATATTTAGAACAATTGGTGAAAAAAGATACACATAGAAGCATAATTATTTGCGTTTTGTAAAATGGAGCTTGAAGCATTTGGTACATTATTTTAACAAGTACAAAGGTGTTTTGGTTTCAACATCAATTTCAAACACTATGCCATGCTATTTTTTCAAGTGGATAGGCTACAACTGTACTGGGAAAGGAAAGTTTCGATGTTGCGGACTAGAAGCAGAGGAAAGGAACATGAAACTTCTTTTCCCATCCTGTTTTAGCAGTTTATTATTTTTACACTATCAATGCATTTCCCTTTTTCTCATTTCTCAAATAATATTGAGTACAAAATTGCAATTTGGATGTGGAAAAAGCGATTTTGGATGGACACACCTCATAACTTAAATTTATAAATAAGATGGACATGTTAAGCTTGGCTGGTTGCAATTTGCAATAGTTAGCGATAAACTACTAATCACATCTTCAATGCATGATTTTCATACGTATCAGAAAGACTCAAGCATGCCAACAAAGGTTGATTCAGTTGGGAAGGACCAAACTCATATCTCAAGGACGTGAGTTCAATTCTTGCTATCGATGTGATGATCTTATTGGTAGATAATCTATAAGTACCTATGTAAGTGCTTTTTGAGTCTTGAGGTTTATCTTGATCCTAGTGGGTCCCTGGGATCCAACTCAATTAAATTTTTTAGTATCGAAAAAAGAAGACTCAAACATTCGATGATGATTATAATCTTAACCTATGATAGAGAATAAGTATGAACCTTTGATCTCTAACCAAACTTTGACATGTGTCTTTACTTCTGATGCATTCACTATTTGCTATGTTCCTAGAACACTTTCAGATCTTTTACAATCTTAGGTACAATCAATGTTATCAGACTTGAATCGATTCTTGACCGGTCGGGGTACTGAATCATTGGATTAGAGATCAATCCAGTGAGTTAAAAGTTGATCAGCATGACTCAAAATATATTAAAAAATTATAAATAATTTATAATATAAACTTTTGTAGTAAAAACACCATAGAAAAAGAATCAAATCATACCTTAAAAATTCTCAAATTTATAATACCAATTATGTTAATTCATCCACAAGTCCTTTGCCTAGACATAACTGGTAATTAAAAAAATAACAAGGTCTTTATAAAAAAAAAGTCACAAATAAAGTTTTAATCCAAACATCTCTAATAGTGACTTTTACAACACAAACTGAAGCAAAAACAAAATAAAAAAATAAAAAATTACAGTATCAAATAATTTCAAAACATAATAAATTAATAGAATTAAAATTCATCTGTTATGTTTTATTTAATTTTTTATTACTATTATTTAGTTTATTATATTATATATTGTGCTTTAAATAATTTATTAGTTTTTTTTACTATTATTATTATTTATTATTTATTTTGTTTATATGTCATGCTTATTTAAAAAACAAATAAAAAACTTAAATTTAACCAATATAGAAACTTATAAAACGTGAAGAAACAAAAACTTGTAAAATGTTTCTATGCAAAAAAAGCTTATAAAATATAGGGCCCAATCCAATTAGTCCAACCTGAAGGGCGAATTTGGATAGCAAAACGCAGCTACGCAACAACAGAGAATCGATTGTCAACCTGCTTCTTCCTCTCATTTGTTTATGCTTTAAGGGTTTCTCTTTTTGTTTAATTTCTGCTTTCGCCATCTTTGACCTATGTTCATGAACGATTTCGCTAAAAAGAGTAACAAGTCTGAATGGGTGGTTTGTTTAGAGATGAGATTTGTTTGCGGCCCAACCGATACTGATTTGTTGTGATTCGCAGATCGTCGGTTCTTTAGAAAAATCAGCCGAGTCACCCAAGTTAGGCCAAGTCACTTAAAAACCCGTTTGAACAAGCAGCTCACACGAGTCACCCGAGTTAGGCTAAGTCACTTACAAACCCGTTTGAACAAGCAGCTCAGACCAACCATGTGATTGGTTCTCGGGTCAAACCACCGGTTCAAGCCGAGTCGGATAAGACTGGGTACAACCTTACTTCAACTCATACACAACATAATTTGACGCCCATGGCTAATAGTTGTATGATAATATTCCCTTTGGAGCCCGGATGCAGGAAACATTCGAAAGCACTATTCACTCATGACAGGCAGGGAATGTTGTCTATATAAGCTGATCCACATCAATGCATAACCGTAATATAACTCCCAACAAATTGATTCCACATTCAAGAGTTGTATGCAGATAACAATATTAATTATAAAATATTAGTATTACAATTAATGAAACACCACTGAGCATGTAAATCAGTTGTAACAAAAAAATAAATGTAAATCAGTTGGCAGGGGGCTATTCTAACTTGGTCTGAGCTTGAGTCTTGGAAATGTAACTGTATTAAAACCCAGTAGAAAGAATCCGAATAGATACAAAAAGTTAATGAAACAGCACTTTCAACTAAGACGTATGATAATATTAGTGTTATTGAACAAGAATCATGTTTGCTGTAGACTGTAAGATATTCTGGTCTTCCATATGCTCAAGAATGAAAATGACAAACTCTAACTTTATGTGATTGCAGTGTTGATAAGTCCTAATGGGAATCCTTCATGCGGAAAAAATTTATGGAAATTGAAAATGCTGCGGTTAAAAGTTGAGTCAGGACCAGAAGAGAACTAATTCAAAATAATTCATTCTTAGGGTTTGAGTTCTAAATAACTGGGTCGCCAATTCTTAGGACTAATCTGTAAATTGCAGACGTGTTCTGCAACAAACCCAAAACATAATCATCAGCTGCCATGAGTGAATTACACACACTCTTCTTGAACTTGGCCATCTGTAGAAGCATAGAAAGCTTGGAATAATCAAATACATGCACATACACATAAAAAGATGAATAAATATAAAGACTGACAAATATTAAAGATTCTCATGACCTCACCTGCAAGATTTATGGCCAAATTTGCTTGAGCATCAGCGTCAGAGTTGAAGTTCTTGACAAGGGAAACAGAAAGTTATTTTAAAGAAATGCTTAAATAAAACCTTCAGAAATCTTGTACGGATATAATATTGAAATGCAAGACTCTTATCCTTCCACAAAAAATCTCAAAGTAAAGAAGGGATTTATTATAATACATAGTTCCCAAAAGGGAAAACCAATCAATTAACAAACAAAATTCAGGATATGGTTGAGTTTAGCATCAAGGAAATATTGCTCATCAAGTCATCAACAAATTGATATTAGAAAAACATACTCAACTAGAGAGGTGATGGTGCATATATAGAATTCAATCCAAAAGTTCTGTACCATAACAGAGCAATAAACAATCCTTCTTTCATTGAATTCTTTTAGTGTTAAATAATTAATGGGATGGCCCTTAGGGTTGAACATGTTCATACAACTTATTTGTGTTTCACACACACAAAAATCTTTTAGGAGGAAATCACACCTTTAAGAGGTTACAGAAAACATTACCTTATTGCATTTTTATCTGTTTTTTATGCTTCATTTCTCATTTTTGTCAGTTTTATAGTGAACAATTATTTTCTCTCTTTTAAGATAGTTTACAGGTGTGCATTTGGTTTGGCTTATTTTGAAAATATAATAACTTACTTTTTCCTGTTTGTTAAGAAAGCTTTTGAAAAATAAACAATTATTTCTCCATATTTAAGTTATACCAAACATGCTATAAGGAATTTAAAAATTGCTAATATAAAGCCCAAAAATATTCCATATACATAAATAGCTCAGTAAACTATACCTACCCTTAGAACATGACTGATCTGGAATGAGGAAAATTTATCCTTGAGTTCTTTTGCCACATTATACAATGTAGACAAGTTTTCATTCTTGACCTTCCAGGAACCATCAATCTGTTTAAATGCGGTAGCATGAGAAAATTGAAGATAAACAAACAATAAATTATAGAAATCAGTGAGACAGTGACCAAACACTTGCAAAAGAAACGAGGTTAGAAGCTAAGGAGATCGTAGATGAAATCAAATGCTGGTCCCTGTACTTGGTTAATATTATCAAATGGAAAAAAATTACAGTATGCTGTCATGTAGTTACCCCAAATTCCTAGTTGTTAGAGTCACACTATTTACGACTCAATCACCCAATTAGATACAATTCAGCAAGCCACCGATTCATATCATATGATGAAATTGTAAATGGCTTCAAATCATGCAATGCATGCATGAAATTGTGCAAATCTGTATTCACCAATATGCATAACATTGTCTAGCAATTCATTAATGATTTTACTATTTTGTTTTTGTTTCCCAAATTCTCAACAAGGAAACTGAATAGTAGGATAAGCTTAAATTGTTAAATGAAAATTAACTCAAGGAGTGCTGCTGAACACATCATATTTGATTATTTCAGTGCTCTGTTTTCATTATTCTGAAATGGGTTTCACACGCTTACTCGCTCACTGTGGTACATTACTAGAATGAAATGTGTTCAAAGTGTACTCAACTCAGTGCAAATTTGCCAATTACACGCAGTTAGCTGTTGCCAAATGGAGAGGAAAAACAAAACTTCAGGTAAGAATGTGAAAACTGATAGCAGTATGAAGTACAGGGTGGCAAACTTTCAAGTTATATACCCATTAGGAGACAAGTGATTTCAAGTCAAACCACAGAGGGTGGAAAGCTGTAATGTAACTAATCATATTTTCATTCCCTAAATTTAATATCAGGTACTGACTCAATCCAGAGATGTACAATGACTGTTAGGGATGCAGATGGATAAGAAATAGAAGACGGGCATTAAAAATTCCTCAAGTTGGAAATATTATTTCCTCCCTCTTCTATTTCTGATTGTTCTTTAGGGCCTTGAAGCAGCATTAGTAGTCTTCCTACGAGGCTTCTTAAGAGGGAACCCCAGTCCACTGGATCAACTGCTGTTTTGATCCATCAGCATGATCAACCCATTACCAATCAAGAATTGCAAGTGTTTTTTCAAGGACTGGATCCTTGTCAACAATTTCAGCAGGTAGAGAATTGACAATGGTGGACCAAAGTGGGGCTTGAGTAAACTCTCAAACATGACATTGTGAATTTTGGCATTTGGTGGAAGGTCTAGGTAACTTCGTCAATTTCCTCTAAAATTTGGTAGAGGACAAAATATGCCTAGCATAATTTGTGGCTAATAGTGAAAACGGAAGAATATTGCCAGCTAGGTCTGAGGTGCACATAGAGTCATATACTCAATCTCCCATGTTCAGGTGGATATCATGAAAACATGTACCAGCCCACCTTTTCATTGACTGTTGAGTTTGCCAAGGTTATTCTGTAGTGTCTCTAAAATTGGTTCAGATGAGTAGCTTGCTGTCAATAGTGCATTTGAAGTGGAACCACCAACGTAATTGGGAATGGTGGGAGGTTGAAGAGTTGAGTGGGGTGTTGAAACACCGCACTAGTTTTATTTTACATATAGTTTTCATGTGAATATTTATATCAAAGAGCTTTAAAAGAGCAATTAGATATAGAATCCTAAGACATAAATACAAAAGTGAAGGGGTGTAAATGTCATTAAACATTTAATAATGTTAGAATAAAACAACATGGAGAAGAATATAAAATGGCCAACCTGCATGCAAACAAGTTTGGAATCACCTTGGATACGAATACCAGTAAATCCCTTTTTAAGAGCATATTTCATTCCCAATATCATTGCACGATATTCAGCAGCATTGTTTGTTGCTATACCCACACCTTCACGCAATCTACAAATCTTTAAAGTAAAAATAGTTAAAGAGATTATAGTTGTACGCCAATGATGACTAAAACAGAAACATCAATTGTATACCAAACTTCCATCATTAGCTCGTAGAATAGCCCCAGCACCAGCTTTTCCAGGATTTCCTTTTGACGCACCATCAAACTCAACAAAACAAGTCTGCTGCACAAGAGAAGATAACTATGATTCACCAAAAAAGGATAGATGACTATTAGAGATTTAAAAACATCAAATGAGTAGATAAATCATAAAACATAATCAAAGATTACACAAATCAACAATAGCAAGTAGAGAGAAATCCAATGACCACTCTATAAATTTAGTCTGCATTTAAAATGATAAGTAAGAAATAGTGTAAGTATCCCTGATTGTTACCCCATATTTTTGGCTAAAATGCATGGAAGCCCCTTCAACTATAAATCAATTGAAAAAAACCATGGTTCAAAACTCAGCAACTTGGCTCCATCAATTTGCCAAAGTGTGCATATTGACTCCCTACAAGGGCATTTTCTGTACACAAACAAGTGGTTAAGTTTAGACTATCCCTAATAGTTTGCAAGTTTACGGAGTTCTGATCCACATGGAGGTTTCTTGCAAGAGCATTGCTACATAATACAAAAATTATGCAATCACACAATGACATGGATGGCAGGATGTGTATCAGTGGACAAATTCCAACTAAAGAAAAAAGATAATTATGGAATATGGTGTAAAGAAGGCCACAAACTTTCATATAGTTTTCACAGAGTGAGATAATAAGAAACAAAATTTCTCTTTCTACAATTGACCTATAATTGGAAGGGGTTATGTTCATTCATTTTAGCCAATACTTTAATCAACATCCTCAAGGAGCAATGACAAGACCAAGTAGCCATGACGGCAGCACCTTCATTTGACCACTCCCTCTGATGCACAGATACCAAAAATTGGCAACATATCTGTATTGTACCATACCGAAAACTGGTGGCTTCCTCCATATCAAAACTTGGATATTTTATATTTTAACCTCCTATATACATTTTGTTTTTGGGATACAGACAGATTTTTTTTCGGAAGGCTAAAGATCAGATATGTATTAGATAGAAGTAGTCTGTACAAGGTGAACACACTAAAACAACAACAAAAAAACCAACTATTCCCCTTGTTGAAGTGGTCCCAACACCTACTGCCAAAACGTTTACAGTGTCACTGAGAAACCAAACCCAAAAAAAATCCTTTTATTTGGCTAGGATAATAATACAATAATGATGACAGATCAGTATAAAGTATAAGCATTGGTTATATCGAGCAAAAAATAAGGAATATATAAAAATAAATTAATAAAATATAAGACAGACATAAATATTTACTTAATATATATTGTCATATCCATATCCTATTTTATTTTAAAAGTTGCCTTACATATCGTTTTGTGCCCAATACTTGTACCTGTATCCATGTAACATAGACCATTCCATAAAACCTGACTTTTCAGTTAAAATGGAAAGCAACAAATAATGTGATTGGCCCTGGCTATCACCAGTTGGTTTACTGATTAAAATACTAATGGTTAAATGACAACACCTGCATCGGTATCATTTCCACTTACAGTTGCATGTAAAGGTGCTTCAGCCACAGCAGCATGATCTAACTTGACTTGCTTTCTCAAGGGATCTTCAGATATTACTTTCTGCTAAGCAAATAAAGAATCTCAAATATATTAAAACATTTACAATAAAAACAAGTTTAGACAGTTGACTGAAGTAAAAACAACTGGTTTCACAGATATTTCACTTAGATCCACAACATTTTCTCATGTTACAATTGACTTTAGACTCTAGGATGAAGGTTTTATTGCTGAAAATCAAGTTTAGTATCCAATACAGCTGAGCTGATAGTCCAGTAAGGCAGTACCCATAATCCTTTTATTACTTATTACCAAACATTGATCTAAGCCTTTTAATAAGTAATTATTTTACTGACATACACAGCACTGTCAATTACACATCACCATCATCTTATAGGTATAATTTAAGTGTGTATACAATGCTTCACAACAATTATAAGATTCCATGATATGCAATCCCTTGCAGTCAATTATAAGTTATGATTTACAAAGGCAGTTGAAAGAAAACAAAGTTTGGGAGGGTGTCAAAACAGCTACCTAAAATAACAAGGATATTACATCTCCCAAATGGAAGTTATAGAATTGATAGAGATGCATGCGATACTGATTATTGTAACAAAAGTGATAACAAATTCATAATTTATAAAATAAATGCCAAATGTAACATCTTAGTAACAGATGTATAACCCCTGGATCTTTGCCTTCCTGATAAGCATGTTGTAGTTCCAAATTGTGCTGAACTCACCTCATCTTGTCCAAGCACTCCCAAAGATCTCTTCTTAGATACATCCTTATTTGATGTGCTCTCTTTGGTAGAAGGTTCCTGAGACATACATAATAGATGTTCTGATTTGCTTGATTAATAAACCTCAAACTTAAAAGGATATTTAGAGGGTATCTAGGGAGAAAACAAAAGTCAAGGGAACAGAAATGCACCTTCTATAAATATAGAATATCTTTATCAGCGAACTTTTTAAATACAAAATACAACAACCTGCTACCTACTTCTTCATGATATAACCACAAATGGGTATGTATATTTGTAATCAAGAAGGAACAAAACCTAGTATGAAACTATGAATAATGGATAATGCACTGCAACATGCAACATGCAACATGTTTAAAGAATTCTATATATAACTTTGTCTTGTTTGTTAGAATATCAAGGTAAAAAGGAAATACTCCATCAATCAACAATGTGCTGCTAATATGAATGTGAACGATATTTAAATTATGAGAGCACATCATGTTATCAATTCAAATTCCTCTTTATTGAGTTAGTAAACATCATAAAATCACAATTAAGGATATGGACTTTGAGATCAGGGATATACATCTAATGGTAACCTTTTCCCATCCTATTGTTTTGACAGAAGATGCATTTGCTGAAAAGAATTAAAAATTAAATGCATTGTAACAGCTGTTTACCTGTAAAGGGCAAGGAACAAGCATGCCAAACAAATCCTCTTTCAAATCAGTGGCCCTAATTGTGTATAAAGCATTCTTCAGTCCATGCGAGACAAGATACTCCTCAGTGTCCTTTGACAACGAGTATCCCTTGAACACACTAACAGGAGGATTGCATACCTGCCAAGTGACACAAAAAAGAAGCATATATTTAGCTTATGGCAGGAAAAACAAATAACTCATCCTCAAGCACAGAACACAATATACCCACACTGCATCCAATCAAACAGATAATAATCATGCATTGGAATGAAGTAAGACTGTTGCAGCCTAAAAAAGAGAAAAATATAAAAAAATACGCAATTTGAACTTTGAATGCTAACAAAGAAAGATCATACTCACTAAGATCAGAAACATAATGGCAAAATACACTGACACTTCATGTAATTTGAATTTTGAATGCTAACAAAGAAAAGTCCTGCTCACAAAGATCAGAAACATAATGGCAAATTACACTAACACTTCTTGTAGTTTCTTGAAATTTCATTCAATATCCATGACTTTCTAATGCCTACAGTAACTCCCTTTAATTGTTTGAAATACATTTACTGTGTACCCTTACCCCAAGAAACACATTAACCTGTGTAAGGAGGTTTACTATTTGCATTAAAAAGGCAGGAGGTGTATGGTGTGAAATTTCAAGAGGGGTATCAATGTAATTTGCCCAAAAACAAAATAGCTGTTAATCAGGCCACCTACAGTTTCAACTTTCAATCAAACACTTTCCTCACTTTTTAACTTTGCTACCTAATTCAAAACAGTCAGAAATACTCAATAATGACAGAAACTCCAACATTTTATAAACAAGATTATAAAAAGATTGAATTTAACTAAATGTCCTTATAGTATCATCCAATCACATTTTATCAGGTAGGATAAGATTGTTGACTTTTCAATAATCATTTAAAAGTCATATTAAAAAATTGAACTCAACATAATTATATGATGAGGTTGGGAAGAGAAATTACGGAAGATCCAACTTGAGCCTGAGAATCAGCCAGACTGTTATAGATTCCAACAACGTCCCCTTTCCGAACGACGTAGAAAGCGTCCTTCTCCTGCTTCATCGCTTCAGGCTCCACCTTGCTCTTGCGTCCTTTTTTGGCGGAGTAGCACCGAGTGGTCACCGCGAATTCTGAACGGAAAGACCTAATTCCGCGATACTCTGGTTTCGCCGGTAACGAGCAGCACTGGTGGTGCAGGGAGCGGTTCGCGATGAGTCGAACGGTGCTTCCGACTATAGAGGCGGTGTACGATGAAAGCTGCGACAAGCGGTACATGACAGAGAAAGAGGCTCGAGTTGGAAGGAATTATGTGCTGTTTGGTTGCTGGGAAAGTGGGGGAAAATGCATTGTGGAATGGAATCGACTGTTGTTGAGTGGGGGAAGTGAAGTGGGTTGGTAAATAGTGACGGTTTTGTGAATTGGAAGTTGGGAGTTGTGTGAGAGTGGAAGACGAAGGAAGACGAGAGAGAGAGAGTGTGGGGTGTTGGGCAAAGAGCGGTTTGGCGTTTTGCTATCCAACGTTATACGGGTCGGGTTTCTGTTTTGATGAAAAGTTGGCCCAGGATCTATTGAGCCATGAATCATCCATGATCATTTTGAGGCTTTTACTTTGTTCACCTAGCATTTTGCTTGTGCACCCATCATATTTTCGAAATTCCAGAAATACCCCTTCTTATTTCTTCTTCCTCCTTTTGCCTTCTTCACTCATTCATTCTGTTGCTTTTGCTTTGTGCTCATTCATTCTCGTGAGAGGAGAGGTCCTTCGTTGTTGTGTCCACTTTGGTCGAGGTGCAAGTGTTACGGTGATTCGTCAGCAAGTGATGGTTGTGGTGGTGGTTGGTTTGGCTGTTAACAGCGAAGGTAAAGTACTTCTCTTTGATCTACTTCTTTTTTGCATATATAATTTATGGATTGATAATCCATAAGTTTTATGGATTGACAATCCGTAAGAAACATATGGATTGTCAATCCGTTAGTTCTATTTTTATTTAACTTTTTTAAACATTTGTTTTATTGTTTTTTAAAACTAATTACTATTATTATTTAAAATATTTTTAAATACGTATAGTTTCATAATTTATTTATACCTTTTAGGGGTTGTTTGTTTGTCATTGAATTTTTTTCATGTTTTGTTAAGATGGACGAAAATCAGTGGATGCATGACATTATAATGTCAGAAGAAGTTAATATGAATGAAAAAAGTGAAGAAAATGAAGAGGAACCTGATCTACATCAATACGTTGATTGTTCTGATGCCTTCAATACTTCTTAGGTATTAATATGATTTATTGTTATTAAAGTAAGTAAATGAATGTCCCTTGAAGACTAAACTTGTATGGATTGCATTGTAGGTGTTTGTTACTGTCGCAACCTACCATTCAACGGGAGGGCGATGCAAGACTCGAGGGTGTGTCTTCCAAGAAGGAAAACACGTGAGAGTCGTCACCAATGTTTATTTGAGCAAAACATTAAAAAAACCAAAGAGGGTCTGCGAATTTGAAGAATAAGGGTTCGGGAGTTATTTACGTGTGGGGAAGGTATTAGCATCTCACGCGTCCGTCACAAGGGACGACAACCTTTAATCGAGTGTGCAAAATCATGACTTCAGTATTATTTATCTTCCCTTTTTATGTTCCTTTATTTTTTTGGGGTCGACAAAGGGTGTTGCCTTTGCTCTTACGTATTCTCAAGTGTGATGAGGAATTCAGACCTATGTAGTTCTTTAAAAGCGAGAAAGTTGTGTGTCGAGTTGATTTTAAACTTTTGAAAGGTTTGTTTTAACCAACAAGAATGGAAGAGACCGTTAAGGCTTTGAACCTTGAACGAATTCAAGTGATTTTTGTGGATAAAAAGCTCGGTTACATGTTGATTTTAACTTGATTTCACTTATTAAACTTCAAACTCATTAAAAGATGATTGGTGATGTAAATAACTGGTCAAAACTCACTTTATCAAAAGAAATGAGATTACAGATGGTAGAAGAATGAGATGAAGATGTGCAAAGCAACAAAGAGGACCCCTAAGGGTACATATATCGAATTCAAAAATTTAAAATAAATACTAACCAGACGACGAACGAAGAACAATGTAGAAGTCGATTACGACCGCAATTCGGTAACGCCTCGGCCTCATTTTTTCTTCTTTTCTTCTTCTTCTTCTCTTCAAATTTTACTAAATCCTTTCAATGTTTGAAAGTTGAACCCTTTCTTCAGCCCCCTCACGCCTATTTATAGGAAATGAGGGGACTTGGTTGGTCTGCAGCTCGCCCAAGCGAGCTGTTGCTTCAACCTGAAGTAACCTTGCTCGCCTAGGCGAGCTGGTTACTTCACCCCTAAGTTATTTGGGGGCCCAGGCGAGCCAGGAGTCAGAAAAAGCCTTAGAATGACCCTTTTGCCCTCCCATTCGGGTATTGTCCATATTCTTTACCGGAACGTCGAATAATCTCCCGTCTTGCGCAACAACTGGTGTCAAACAACTCAATTCGGCAAGGGAGAATCAAAACGTTGGCGAATGATAGTCCCCAAACAAAATTAGGGTCTGATAGTTGCCCCTCTTTACTTATCTTTTATTGAAAATGAAAAGCTAAGTAAAGATAAAGACACTAATTTCACCCCATCGATCTTGCCATCTGACTGGCAACTAGCAAAAAACCCAAGCAATGAAACCTGTCAAAAGAATGAATGTATGAAGTATCAGGTACACCAAACAAAAGATCTTGAAGTCTTTAAAATGTAAAGAAGACATTGAAGTCTTGACAAAATACATTGATAGCCCTTTTTTTAAAAAAAAAAAGTAAAGGAGACATTGAAGTCTCAACAAAGGACTTTGATAGTCCTGGAAAAGTAAAGAAGACTTTGATAGTCTTGACAAAAGACATTGAAGTCTTTGAAAACGTAAAGAAGACTTTGATAGTCTTGACAAAAGACATTGAAGTCTTTGAAAATGTAAAGAAGACTTTGATAGTCTTTGACAAAAGACTCTGATGGTCTTTGGAAATGTAAAGGGCAGAAGACATTGATAGTCTCCGCAAGACAACAGACTTTGATAGTCTTTGAAAAGTAAAGGGCAGAAGACATTGATAGTCTCTGCAAGACAACAGACTTTGATAGTCTTTGAAAAGTAAAGAAGACTTTGATAGTCTTGACAAAAGACTCTGATAGTCTTGAAATCTTTCACTAAAACGTGAACATGCTTAGCAAAGAAACAAACCCCCAAACTGATCAGAACAACATACATTTTTTTTTAAGAAAAACAATGTGACTAATGGGAAATGAAAGCATGCAGATAGAATTTCTCATAACCAAAAATGAGATTTAAGACATTAGCATTTCGTTTCTAAAAGAACATTAAAAGAAACATTGGGTCCAACCGAATAGAGGAAAACTACTCGAGGTGTATAAAGTCTCACACAGGCAAGTGTTTCATCTTAATCCCAAACCACATATGTGTCATAGATTGACTTTGCAAGTCATTTCCCATCAAATCAAAGATACATATGCATAATCATCATGGATCAATAGGACTTTATAAGGTTGGATTTTGGTAGGAAATTTGGCTTTGGTTGTTCTTTCCCCTTTCTATCCCCTTTTCCTTTTTGTTTGGTGTGGGACAGGAGCAAACACAAATATTTGGTTTGTAACTAAAATAGGTGACCACTTTACACATCCCCTGGGTTTTAACCAAGTTATTATTGCCCTTCTCTTTTCCTTTTCTTTTCGACAATTCTGCACATTTGTTCAGACATTGTCTGGTTCAAAGAACTTCCCCCTTTTTTTTTTATCTTTTCTATTTTCCTTTGCAATTCTTTATCTCTGATTGACTAATTCTTTCTTTTGCTTTCTTTCCTTGTTGTTTTTGTTCTTTGTGTTTTCTTTTTCTTTTACTTTTTTTTTTTTTTTTGACGAACACCTCTAACCCAAGATAATAGAAGCTTCGCTTGGAAGACCCTCCTGCTCTCTCATCCCAGAGTAAGGTTGGAAATTTCCATTCTAGGTCCATGTTAAGGCAAACAGTCAATGTTTGGCTCAAAAAGCCTGCAAGTGGTAGAACATAATGGATATTGGGACATCTGTTTGGCCAATGGCTCAGAAAGCAAGGAATGCCCAAATCATTTCCATGAAATGGATATTATGATAATTATAAATTCATGCAAAATTAATCATAGCACATATCCATGTGGACACTCAAATATATGGCTTTGTGGCCATGCAAACACTAAGGCTTAGGATTTGTTTCCATATTCAGGCCAAACCAGTGTTTCAACGATCGCTTTTATCAAGGCATACAAACATTTGAGTCCATTTTGGCATTCGGGAAAATCTTTTGTTGTTTTCACCCTCTAGGTGAACATTTCTTTTCTTCAAAAACCTTTGGTGTTTTGATCCGTGAATTTTCCTAAGAAAAATGGCGATCATTTTTTTTCAAAAGCATACTAGTTTTAGTTTATTTTAGAAGAAGTTTGTAATCTAGGCAAAGTTGTTACCCGAGATCACACTTATCAAAGGAACACAAGGCGCGTGAATGAAACGAAACCATACACAAAACCCCCGTTTTATTTTTTGTTTAGTTTTCTCGCTTCAAACAAACTATCACAATGAAATAACACGACAACATGCTGGAAGCGATAAATTAGAGACGAGTTCCATCATAATGAAATAACACGTCAACATACTAGAAGCGATAAAGGTTCATCATAATGAGATAACAAAAAAATACCGAAAGCGATAAAATAAAGACAAGTTCTATCACAATGAGATAACAAACAAATACTGAAAGCGATAAAAATAGAATAAAGACGAGTTTACAGTTTTAAGCGATCTCGGCCAAGCGACTCAGCCTCCTCAAAGGAAGAAGGCCATGACATCGCCCATGTCATTGTCTTCCTGAGCTCCATCTTCATCTCTGGGGGTCCCTACAGGTCCTGCCCTTGCTTGAAAATTGGACCTATCTCCAGGCCATGCAAATGTGACCCCAAACTACTCGGGAGTAGGCCATGAGTAAGGGCTGGGATCCTGGCTTTGCTGACGCAGGGTGTATTGGTAAAAGTTCTCATTCAGTTGCACCTGACACCTATGATTGGCCGCCTGCTGGTCAGCCATATACTGCATATTGTAGAAGCAAAGCTTCATGGTGAATCAAGAATGATTCAAAGATGTTTTGATGATAACAAAAGATGATGACAAAGGTGATGACAAAAAGCTCAAAGGTCAATCAAAGGATGAGTTCAAGATGTTCAAGAAGGAATTAAGAACAATTCAAGACTCAAGAGGAAAAGTTCAAGAACACTTCAAGATTCAAGAAGAAGGATGAATTCAAGAATCAAGCTTCAAGAATCAAGATCAAGATTCAAGATTCAAGACTCAAGAATCAAGAATCAAGAGAAGACTTAATCAAGATAAGTATGAAAAGGATTTTTCAAAAATTGAGTAGCATATGAATTTTTCACAAAACATGTTTACCAAAGAGTTTTTACTCTCTGGTAATCGATTACCAGATTGCTGTAATCGATTACCAGTAGCAAAATTGTTTTGAAAAAGTTTTCAAATTGAATTTACAACGTTTTTTCTTAATTTCAAAAAGCTGTATTCGATTACAATGTTTTGGTAATCGATTACCAGTGCCTTTGAACATTGAAATTCAAATTCAAATGCGAAGAGTCACATCCTTTCACATAAAAGCCTTGTGTAATCGATTACACTGATTTGGTAATCGATTACCAGTGATTGTTTCTGAATAAATCAAAAGATGTAACTCTTCAAAAGGTTTTTGACTTTTTCAAATTGGTTTTAAGTTTTTATAAAAGTTATAACTCTTCTAAATGGTCCTCTTGGCTAGACATGAAGAGTCTATAAAAGCAAGGCTTTGATTTGCTTTTCAATATATACTTTTCCAATCAATCTTTACATCTATCTTTTCCAATTCATTCTTTACACAAGCAATTTTTTCCACATTGATTTCTGAGTCTCTTTGAACTTCTTCTTCTTCTTCCTTTTTCCAAAAGCTTTCCAAAGTTTTCTGGTTTTCTAAACCTTGAAAACTTGTGCTATTCATCTTTTCATTCCCTTCTCCCTTTGCCAAAAAGAATTCGCCAATGACTAACTGCCTGAATTCTTTTTGTGTCTCTCTTCTCCCTTTTCCAAAAGAACAAAGGACTAACCGCCTGAATTCTTTTGTGTCTCCCTTTGTCCCTTGTCAAAGAATTCAAAACGACACAGTCTGATAATTCTTTTGATTCTTCCCTTTTCCTAATACAAAAGTGTTCAAAGGACTAACTGCCTGAGAATTCTTTTGTATCCCCATTCACAAAGTATCAAAGGTTTAACCGCCTGAGATCTTTGTCTTAACACATTGGAGGGTACATCTACTTAGGTTTGACTGAGAACAAGAGAGGGTACATCTCTTGTGGATCAGTTCTAGTGAAGGGTACATCCACTAGGTTCAAAGAGAACAAGGGAGGGTACATCCCTTGTGGATCTTTGCTTGTAAAAGGATTTTTACAAGGTTGAAAGAAATCTCAAGGACCGCAGGTCGCTTGGGGACTGGATGTAGGTACGGGTTGTTGCCAAACCAGTATAAAAACTCTTGTGTGTTTGTTTCCTTCTTCCCTACTCTTTTACTTTCCGCTGTGCATTTAATTTCCGCTTTTACTTTTGGTTAAGTTTCTCTTCTACTCCTTATTCTCTTAACAACATAGGTAAAAGCCTTAGAAGAGTAAATTTTTAATTAGTAAAGGTTTAGGAATAATTAATTCAACCCCCCTTCTTAATTATTTTGAGGCCACTCGATCCAACCCGCACCCAGGAGCGCTTATCCCTGACTCCCTCCTATGTGGGCCATGCATTGACATAGAATTCCATGACTATTTCTGGGTCATATTTTGCCATGGGCCCTGCAAGTTGAGTCCATTGCCTCCTAGAACTTAGTGTATTCACCCTCTCTTAGTTGGACCCGTCTCTCCTTGAGGAAATACCAACTCTTGATCGCTTCAAAGCGGCGTTGGTGTTCCTCACTTCGGAACCGGTGTCCGTCAAATTCTATATCCGCTTGTGGGGCCGCATTGGATCCTTCTCCTACGACATCCCTTCTTTCTGATGTGCCATTATTTTCTCCTATTTCCTAACCCTTTTTGCACCATTTTAAATACTGATTAGTCTTAATTGTCAAATTTATTAGGCAGTTTTATTATTTGGGCCCATTCAGCTAATTTGATGTTTTTAATCTAATTTCAGGAATTAATGAAGCATTGGGCTTGAATCCAGAATTGGGCTTGGACTTGAAGAGGGCAGACTATTTTATTCTACAAAATTAGATCTTATCTTATCTTATCTAGATATTATTTAGATTTGATCTTATCTAGATATTATTTCATCTAGATCTTATCTTATCTTATCTAGATTTGATTTGATTTTATTTATGGGCTTGGATTTAAAAGAGATTTGTAAGCTTTGGGGCTGGAAAACTATATAACAGCACCAAGGTTCTAGTTTAGCTCTCTCTCTCTCCTCTCTCTCTTTTATTTTTCGCTTTTAGTTTTAGTCTCTCTTCTCTTTCTCTTTTATTTTCATTTTTTTCAATTCCAGTTCAGACTTTTAGTTTTATCAATAAAATTTCATTCTTTATTTGATTAATGGAAGGCTAAGTCCGCAGCGTTGTTTTCTCTTGAGGATCAAGCACAATTCTCTTTGAGGTTCTATTATTACTGTTAAATTCTGTTAAGTTTTTCCTCTTCACTAATTACTCTGAATTTATTGCTATTAATTCATGCATGCTTAGTGCTTGATTAATTGTCTCTGCGCTTAATTTATGTTAATGCTTAGTGATCGTTTATGAGTAATTGGTGTGTGTGATGCTTAATCACATAATGAATGTTTTATGTTAAATTTCGCTTAGTAATTTAATTTAGGGTTGGATTAAGTGGTTGAACTGATAAAGGATAAATGTAGATGCAATTGTCTTTGGTGTTTTGATGATGATCATAATGATATGATAAAATTGATGCAAATGGGCTTTTCAAGATTACATTCAAGACAATACTTCAAGATTGCAAGTCACAGCATCAAGATGATCACTAGTATATTAGGAAGGGAATTCCTAATTGAATTAGCAAAAGGTTTGGCCAAGTAATTTAAATTAAAAAGTGTTTTACAAAGGTTTTACTCTCTGGTAATCGATTACCAGAGGATGTAATCGATTACCAGTGGCCAAATATATTTTATAACAGCTACTAAAATTTGAATTCGAAATTTTAGACTGTGTAATCGATTACACAATTTTGGTAATCGATTACCAGCAGTTAGTAAACGTTTTAATTCAAATTTTAAAAGCTGTAATCGATTACACAATTACTGTAATCGATTACCAGACAGGATTTTCAGAAAAATAATTCTAAGAGTCACAACTTTTCAAAGGCTTTATTCATGACCACCAATGGTCTATATATATGTGACTTATAACACGAATTTGCTCAGAGTTTTTTTCAGAACAACAAGTGTTTATCCTCTCAAAGAGCAAAATCATTTTATCCTCTTGAGAATTCCTTGGCCAATTCAATTGCAATTCATTAAGGAATTATTTGAGTACTCAATCTGTAAAATCCATCTCTTTCTAGAGAGATTCATTCTTCTTCTTCTCCTCATTCTCTAAGGGATTAAGAGACCGTGTGTCTCTTGTTGTAAAGGAATTCTAAACACAAAGGAAGGATTGTCCTTGTGTGTTTAGAACTTGTAAAAGGAATTTACAAGATAGTGGAGCTCTCAAGCGGGTTGCTTGGGGACTGGACGTAGGCACAAGGGTGTGACCGAACCAGTATAAATCTGAGTTTGCACTTTCTCTTCCCTTAATCTCCTTTATTTATTATTGCTTTATATTCATATTCAAATTGTTTTATTTGAATCAATATTTAAGAAGATTGTCATTAAGGGAATTCATAACTTGAATAAAAAGTGAAATAGATTTTTTAATTGGGGAAGTAGTTTGGAATATCTTAATTCAACCCCTCCTTCTTAAGATATCTGAGGCCACTTGTCTAACAATAAATTCTCACAACCTAGGATAAGAGACTTGCTTGTGAATCAAGGGGAAGTAACGTATTTTAATTCTGATAAATTCTAATTTAATTTTACTCGCTGTTTAATTTACAAAAGCAAACAACCCCCCTTCCAATTTGTTACTATTTCCTACTATCTGTTATGAACATTTGGTGTATCATTGCTCGTTGGGAAACGACCTAGGATCACTTCCTAGTTACTACATTTTAATATTTATTTGATTCGGGTACGACCTCGATCAAATTTGGCGCCGTTGCCGGGGGACAGTGTCCAAAGGTTCATAATAGCTAGTGTCGTGTTAGTGTTTAATACTTTTGTGTTTTATGTTTAATTGTTAGTGTTGTGTTAGTGTGTGTGTTAGTGTTGTTTAGTGTCTTGGTATTTTGTTTAGAGTGTGTTCTGTTTTAGTTTTTCTGTTAAGCGTTTCTTCTGTTTCAGTTTTGGGTGTTTTGCTGTGAATAGTGTTTTGCGACGTATTTAGTGACCACTTTTTGCTTGCGGCAAAACAGAGTAGTAGTGGAAATCATGTAGCGACGGATTTTAGCGACCACCCTTGCTGAATTATTTGGGATTTTTTGTTTTAGTAGCTAGAGTTGTTATTTTTGGCTGAATTTTTTTTTGTGGTAACTTCTTTTAATCTATATTTTGTGGGAAAAATTGCTAGAGCCTTTAGTTTGGTCAGATTTGAAAGTTCCAAAAAAGTAGCAAATTTGATTTTTGTCAAAACTTCAAACGGCCATAACTTTTGCTCCGGTTATCAGAATCGCAATTATGATATATGTATTTGGGGTAGAAAAAAATTTCCTACGCCATGTAATCTTGCTGCTGGCCGACTAAGGTCTCCATCGTCCAAAAAAAGTGATTCTGTCAAAAGTTTTTTATTTTTCAAGTATTATTCTCTTATTTTTCTTAACTTATCATTTTTAGCTTATATAGTTAGACTTCGAATTGTCATTTGAAATTTTTTGTGCTATCTTATCATCATTTTATAAGGTTGATCACAAAATTTCAAGCCATTTGGACATCATTTGATGGTAGCTGTAGTTCAAACCTACACTGTTACTTGCATAAGAAGACAACTAATTGTGCATGCTGAATTTAGTGTATGACTAGAGGAAATCCATTTGACTTACAACCCTTTGATCCTGAGATAGATAGGACATTTCATAGATTAGTTAGACATCATTTAGTACCTTTTGAGCATCCTGAGCATTCTGTTATTGGTGATTTTGAGCATTATAGTTTTGAGCAATCTGAGAACATGGCACACCCTCCACCCCGTGAGAGGACTCTAAGGGAATTGGCTGCACCTGATTTCACCTACAAAAGCTTGTGCATCCAATACCCTAATGAGGATGTCCCATATGTTCTTAAAACTGGACTGATCCATTTGCTTCCAAAGTTCCATGGCCTTGCAAGTGAAGACCCACACAAGCATCTGAAAGAATTCCATATTGTCTGCTCCACCATGAAACCTCCAGATGCCCAGGAGGATCACATATTTCTGAAGGCCTTTCCTCATTCTTTAGAGGGAGTGGCAAAGGACTGGCTATATTACCTTGCTCCAAGGTCCATCACGAGCTGGGATGATCTCAAGAGAGTATTCTTAGAAAAAATTTTCCCTGCTTCCAGGACCACGACCATCAGAAAAGATATTTCAGGCATTAGACAACTCAGTGGAGAGAGCCTATATGAATACTGGGAGAGATTTAAAAAATTATGTGCTAGTTGCCATCACCACCAGATTTCAGAGCAGCTTCTCCTCCAATATTTTTATGAAGGACTCAACAACATGGAGAGAAGTATGATAGATGCTGCCAGTGGTGGAGCCCTTGGAGACATGACCCCTGCTGAAGCTAGAAATTTAATTGAGAAGATGGCTTCCAACTCCCAACAATTTAGTGCCAGAAATGATGCTATTGTCATTAGAGGAGTGCATGAAGTAGCCACAAATTCATCTTCATCAGGTAAGACTAAGAAGCTTGAAGGTAAACTAGATGCCTTGGTTAACCTGGTAACCCAACTGGCCATGAATAAAAAATTTGCACCTGTCGCCAGACTCTGTGGTTTATGCTCCTCTGCCGACCACCACACAGACCTTTGCCCTTCTGTGCAACAATAAGAAGCAATTGAATAGCCTGAAGCTTATGCTGCAAACATCTACAGCAGACCTCCTCAACCTCAGCAGCAAAATCAGCCACAACAGAATAACTATGACCTCTCCAGCAACAGGTACAATACCGGATGGAGGAATCATCCCAACCTTAGATGGTCAAATCCTTCACAACAGCAACAACAACAACAACCTTATTTTCAAAATGTTGCTGGCCCAAGCAGACCATACGTTCCTCCACCAATCCAGTAACAACAACAATAGCAACAGCCCCAGAAACAACAAACAGTTGAGGCCCCTCTGCAACCTTCCCTTGAAGAACTTGTGAGGCAAATGACTATGCAAAACATGTAGTTTCAGCAAGAGACCAGAGCCTCCCTTCAGAACTTAACTAATCAGATGGGACAGTTGGCTACACAGTTAAATCAACAACAGTCCCAGAATTCTGATAGATTACCTTCTCAATCTGTCCAGAATCCCAAAAATGTGAGTGTCATTACATTGAGGTCAGGAAAGAAGTGTCAAGGACCTCAACCAGTAGCATCTTCCTCATCCGCCAATGAACCTGCCCAACCTCACTCTACTCCAGAAAAAGATGATGACAAAAATTTAAAAAGTAAGTTACCTAACAATTTCTATGCAGGTGAATCTAAAGAGAAGCAACATATCCCTCTTCCATTCCCTCCAAGAGCAATTTCCAACAAAAAAATGGAAGAGGCAGAGAGGGAGATCTTGGAAACATTTAGGAAAGTAGAGGTAAACATACCTCTGCTGAATGCAATAAAGCAAATTCCAAGATATGCTAAATTCTTGAAGGAGCTGTGCACTAATAAGCGGAAGCTTAAAGGAAGTGAAAGAATTAGTATGGGCAGAAATGTCTCCGCATTGATTGGTAAATCTGTTCCCCAAATCCCTGAAAAATGTAAAGATCCAAGAAGTACACATACCTCTGACTTTCTTTATGAGGTACAGGCTAAGAAACCATCTCTTTCTACCACTATCCAGCCATCCACACCAGAATTGAAGCCTCTGCCATCAAATTTAAAATATGCTTACTTGGATGATAGCAAAAGTTTTCCAGTAATTATATCTGCCTCCCTTGTTGATGAGCAAGAGGAGAAGCTGTTATCAGTTCTCAAGAAGCATAAGAAGGCTATAGGCTGGACCCTGGTGGACATTCCTGGTATTAGCCCATCCACATGTATGCATCGAATAAATTTAGAAGATGGGGCTAAACCAGTAAGACAACCACATAGAAGACTCAACCCGGTGATTCTTGATGTAGTGAAGAAGGAGGTAACCAGGCTTTTGCAAGCTGGAATCATTTATCCTATCTTCGACAGCCAATGGGTGAGTCCCGTCCAGGTAGTTCCAAAGAAAATCGGCCTCACCGTGATAAAAAATGAGAAGGAGGAGTTGATTCCTACTCGGGTGCAGAACAGTTGGAGAGTATGCATCGACTATAGGAGGCTGAACTAGCTTACCAAAAAGGACCATTTTCCACTGCCATTCATTGACCAGAGGCTTGAACGCCTGGCAGGTAAATCGCACTACTGTTTCCTTGATGGTTTTTTTGGTTATATGCAAATCACTATTGCTCCTAAGGATAGGGAAAAGACCACATTCACCTGCCCCTTCGGCACTTTTGCCTGTAGGAGGATGCCTTTCGGCCAATGCAATGCCCCTGGTAAAGATCTTTCTTCTATGTCTCTTGCCACTCTTTTTGGTAAACTGCAGGAACATGAAATGGAACTTCAACGTCTCAACCAAAATGGAGAGACCGAAAAAAGGAAAAGAAGCATAGCACTCAAAGCCTCCTCCTCAATGCAAGAAGAAGAAGAAGAATAAGAATCTGATGATGAAGAGGACTTCTCACTCTTTGTGAAGAAGTTTCATAAATTCGTCAAAAATAGAAGAGTGGAGAGACGCCATAACTTCGACAATGGGAAGAGATCTCAAGAAGGTTCCCCAACACTTAAATGCTATAAGTGTAATCGACCCGGTCATATAAAGGCACACTGCCCCACAAATGAATCATGGCCAAAAAATAATGAGAAGAAAAGCCATGAAGAAAGAAGGACCAAGAAGGCTTACATCGCTTGGGATGACAATGATTCATCCGAAGGATTTGAAAAGGAGGAAATAAACCTTCTAACAAAAGACTACGAGAGTGAAGAGGACATCACTCAAAGGGACTAAAATCAAAATGACAATCTGATTTCCATTTCATTCCAATGATGAAGATCAAACATTCTAATCATGAAAAAGGTATTATCTTATCCAATTACTCAATTAAGTGGTTCAGTTCATTAATTTTGGATTAAATTGTTAACATGAAGACTAACATGTTTTTATTGGTTTGGGATTGCTTTTAAAATGATTGATTGTTTTCTTTAAACTTTCCAAGTTTTAAATTACCTTTAAAAAATTTGAATGTTTGATGATGCTTGTGATCTATATCTTTCAATCCTTGTGTGATTCTTGTTTGATATGTTTGAATTACTTGATTGATTGCTCAAAATATTTTTATGCTTTTCAAAATTATTATATTTTATTTCAAATAAAATTATTTTGATATGTTAAAACCTTCTATGATAATAAAAATTCATCTTGGTAAGTGTTGATAGTCAATTAACACTTAGTCTTAGGAAAAAGGTGACTGTGTTCTAGAATTTGTAGATACAAAAAACCAACTCGCAGACATCTTCACAAAACCACTACCCAAAGATTCTTTCTACACCATTAGAAGAGAATTAGGACTTCTAGATGTTAGTGACTTAGACAAATGATTTGTTTTATGTTATGATGTCTTATGACTTATTTGATACATATGCTTTTATTATGATTTGTGGATAATTTATTATCTTGCTTGATTTTTTTATAAGTTTCTCCTTTTTCTTGTATGAATACATTTCTTGTATGTTTATCCATTTGTGTATGATTTTATGTTACAACACACTTTGGCCTTTTTGATGTTGCCAAAGGGGAAGAGCAAATGGGTATTTTAGAAATCAAGATATTATATTTTCAAAGCTTTAAAATTAAGCATAAATTCAAAAAGAAAGGGGGAGAAAGAGATGAGTGAATGATAGAACAAAACTTGCATGTATTCTCTTGATTTCAGGATTGTCATCATCAAAAAAGGGGAGATTGTGGAAGCAATGTCTTCCAAGATTATTTTGATGATGCCAAAGAATCAAGAGTCAAACAAGTTTCAAGAATCAAGAATAATCAAGATCAAGATTCAAGAATCAAGATTCAAGATTCAAGTAAAGAATCAAGACTCAAGATTGAAGAATCAAGAGAAGACTCAATCAAGATAAGTATTAAAAGAGTTTTTCAAAAACTATTGAATAACACAATTTTGTTCAAAAGAAGTTTTCAAAAGAAAATTTTTACCAAAGAGTTTTACTCTCTGGTAATCGATTACCAGAAGGCAGTAATCGATTACCAATAGCCAACATTATTTTCAAACTGATTTACAAAGTTGTAATCGAGTACCATAATCATATAATCGATTACCAATGTTTTAAAATGTTAGATTTCAAATTTCAAGAGTCACAACTTGTGATAAAACATTTTCAAATCATTTCAAACTTGTGTAATCGATTACACAATACTTGTAATCGATTACCAGTGTTTCTAAACGTTTTGATTTTCAAATTTAAACATGAAGAGTCACATCTGTTGATGTGTAATCAATTACACTATGATGGTAATCGATTACCAGTGACTGATTTCGAAAAATAAATTTCCAAAAGTCACAATTCTTAAAGTGACTTGTTTCTGAAGAATTTTTCAAAAGAGTCACAACTTTTAAAGTGACTAGTTTTCAAAAGAGTCACAATTTTTAAAAAGTGACTAGTTTTAAAGAAATTTCCAAGAGTCATAAACTTTAACTTGAGTAATCAAATGATTATAAATATGTGACCATGGCATGAATTTAAAAAAACTGATTCCTTTCATGCATAACAGATTTCTTTCATTCATTTCTCTTCATCTTGCTAAAAGTTTTTGTTCAATACTTTTTCTTTCAAGAAAAGTTCATTGACCAAAAACTTGTGTTATTCTTTTTCTTCATTTCTTCTCTCTTGTCAAAAGATTCAAAGGACTAATCACCTGAGAATTCTTTTGTTTCTTCCCTTCTCCCTCTTGACAAAAGATTTCAAAGGACTAACCGCCTGAGATATCTTCTGTTTCTTACAAAATATTTCAAAGGACTAATCGACTGAGATATCTTTTTCCCTTTCCCTTTAAACAAAATATTTCAAAGGACTAACCGCCTGAGATATCTTTTGTTTCCCCTTACAAAGATTCAAGGGACTAACCGCCTAAGAATTCTTTGTCTTAACACATTGGAGCATACATCCTTTGTGGTACAAGTAGAGCGTACATCTACTTGGGTTGTGATACTGAGAACAAGAGAGGGTACATCTCTTGTGGATCAGTTCAAGTGGAGTGTACATCCACTTGGTTGTTCAAAGAGAACAAGGGAGGGTACATCCCTTGTGGATCTTTGCTTGTAAAGGTTTTTACAAGATTATTGGAAATCTCAAGAACCGGTGGTTGCTTGGGGACTGGATGTAGGCACGGGTTGTTGCCGAACCAGTATAAATCTTGTGCTTGTCTTTTTCTTCCCTACACTCTTTAATTTCTGCTGTGTACTTTTTATTTCCGCTTTACTTTTGTCTAAGTTATTGCTTTTGTTCTTTACTTTCTAATAACTTAGTAGTAAAGCCTAATTGAATCTAGTAACATTAAGAAGGATAAGTTTTAATTAGTCAAGGCTCATTAATAATTAATTCACCCCCCCTTCTTAATTATTTCGAGGCCACTTGATCCAACAATTTTTGTATTAGGGGTAATTTTGTAATTTCACATACATTAAGTGAATATTTGATGTGTGTGTTGGAAAATAAATTTAATTGAATTGGGAGAAGCTCAATCCAATTAAATTTTAGAGGGGGAGGTGAGCATTTGCTTGCTACACCCCATTGCCACATCATATAGTCATACTTTGTGCATGTCCTTCATGCTTTACATGCCTCATGACACCTAAGCACACTTAGTGGAGAATCTTGGACTTGATCTTGGATTAGTGGGCTGAACCATAGCTAAAATTCACTAATCATAATTAGTGAAATTTTGGCTCCAAAATTTGGCTCCACAAATTCAATTTCAAATTCAAGTAAAATTTGAATAGAAATTCAAATTTCCCTCCAATTTTGTGTGACACTTAGGCTATAAATAGAGACCATGTGTGTGCATTTTTTGAACTTTGATCACTTGAGAATTACACTTCAAAGTTCAAACCTCAATTGGGGCACAAAATTTCGTGCTCCTTCTCTTCCTCTCCCTCCACTCATCTTCAAGCTCTTATCCATGACTTCCTATGGTAGTGAGCTTCTTCTTGACTCATATTCTCCTTGAAGTGGCATCTCCAATCATCTTTCTTCCTTCTCCATTCTGCTGCCATGATCTTCAAGAAGCAAAAGACTCCATTGATGAAGAAGATCCAAGGCCTACAAGCTCCACATGGTGCTACATCATGTGGTATCAAGAGCATCTTCATCTAGGTGATGTTCTTTTGCTTCCTCTATCTTTTTGTTCGGTCAATTCACTTTAATTCCTTGTTCTTCATCTTATTCTCCATATATATCTTCCATTGTCTTGTTGTTTGGTGCTGTTTAGAGTAGATTCAAAAAAATAAACCGATTAAATCTTAGATCTACACTTGTTCTTGCATTCTTATGGTTCAAATTTTATAGATCCACTATAGAATCATGTTTTTGTGTTGATTTTAGGTTCTATCATTTTTCAGTCATAATATTTTTGTGCTGAACCTTTAGATCTAAATTTTCTTCCAAAATATTGATTTAGAAAGAAAAAAACACAAAAATCTAAGTGTAAATCACTTAATCCATGTTGTCTTAGAGTCATGTTTAGTCATAATAATTGTCATATTATGTTCTAAGTTTTTTTTGAATTTTTATTATGTTGATTGAATTCTAGATACATTTGTTCATGTATTCTTGTCATTCTTAGCCTATCTTTTGAGTTTTGAGTCTAATTCATGCATGTTATTTAGTTCATAACATGTTCTAAATCAATTCCTAGAAGTAGTCTTGTTGTTGAACTTTGTTTTGTTTTATAAGTTTCCTATATGATGCTCGTGAAGAAATTGAGGGTTGGTGCTGAGTTGTGGCTGGATTTGTGAATAAAAATAAGCCTTAAGCTCTCTTGAATTGCGTTATTCAAGACATTTGACCATAAGCAAATACAAATTGTAATTATCCAAGCCTTAAGCAACATAAACACTACTCTTGATTTCTAGGTTGAAATTGCTAGTGCTGGCAACTTTGACATACGAACTTGTAAAAATTACTGGGAATTGGTCACTGCAAATTTTGAGCTGAAAATTTTACTAAATTTTCTAGACATCTGGACCCAAATTATAAAAAAAGAACCAAGGGATTTGGATAAAAGGGAAAAAAATACAAAAAATCACATAAGTTGGCAGGAAAATTAGTGTCCAAGAAAAAAAGTGAAAGGGAAGCGTGCTTGTTGTTTTGGCTTGAAATTTGTTCTATAATTGGTGCCTATTTTATGCTAATCTTAGTTCTGAAATTTCAATTGAAAATTAGTGTGAAAAAAAGTGCCAAAACTAGAGGTTTCTTGAGTCTTATTTTTTTAGTTTTTTTTACTCTACTCTAGAGCCATTCTAGGTTTCTCTGAGTCCTAGCTTGCTTTTGTGTGCTTTTTATTACTTTAATTGTTGAATAATCCTTGAAAATTTGTCTTGTTAAAAATCTATTGGTTTAGCTTTCATTTCATTTTTTGGTCTTTGGTTATTGCTTGTCTCTTTGTTTCCTTGTTTGTGAGTTGCCATATAGGAAATTGGAAAGGAGGATTGGTGTCATCCCTTGAAGAATTTGAGTCAAGAAGCAAGGGGCCAACCACCTTAAGAGCTATTGGACTAAGAAGCACTCCAAATTGAGTGAAACACCAAAGAGAGAATAACCACCAAAATTGAGGAATTTTTTTATGTAATTTTGTAATTGGCAATTTGCTTTGCTTTCAAATTTTGTAACAAAAAGACCTTTCATTGGAAGTAAGTTGGGAGCCTTCAATAGGTCATCCTACTTCCATTTGTGTGTAATAGTTTTAGGCAATTTTTCCTTAGGATAGTGAGTGTTTTGTTGGGAACTGTAAATGAGGTCATCCAAACACTCTTAGGATCCACCTAGTTTGTATTTCTTGCACTTTAATTTCTTGCTTACTTTCATAGTTTATTTCCTTTACCTTCCATTGTAAAACTGCCTAGATAGCTTGCCTTTTACCAATTATTTTTCACCTTATCTTTCACACCTCTTTTAGTGTTTATTTTGGCTAGTTTCAACCATAGTTTCTGATGCAATCCTACCCCGCAAGGGCATTGGATAGAAAACTCCAAGTAGATTGGGCCAGAGATGCAAGAGAAGGCCCTAGGGTTCTTATGAGCCTTAGGGTAAATTTTGGGCCCATGGGCTAAGTACGAGCCCACTCATCTTTGTAAATATTAGATTAAGGTTTCATTATTTTTGGGCCTTGTATTTAGGGCTCCATAATGTAGGTAGGGTACCCTAGAAATATAGGATTTTTCAGCCCTTGTATTTTAGGGCACCTAGACTAGTTTTTGTATTAGGGGTAGTTTTGTAATTTCACATGCACTAAGTGGATATTTGATGTGTGTGGTTGGAAATAAATTTAATTGAACTGGTAGAAGCCCAATCCAATTAAATTTTAGAGGGGGAGGTGAGCATTTGCTTACTACACCCCATTGCCACATCATATAGTCACACTTTGTGCATGTCCTTCATGCTTTTCATGCCTCATGACACCTAAGCACACTTAGTGGAGAATCTTGGAATTGATCTTGGATTAGTGGGCTGAACCATAACTAAAATTCACTAATCATAATTAGTGAAATTTTGGCTCCAAAGTTTGGCTCCACAAATTCAATTTCAAATTCAAGTGAAATTTGAATTTCCCTCCAATTTTGTGTGACACTTAGGCTATAAATAGAGGTCATGTGTGTGCATTTTTTTGGAACTTTGATGATTTGAATATTAAACTTCAGATTTCAAAGCTCATTTGGAGCACAAAATTTCGTGCTCTTCTCTCCCTCTCCCTTCATTCATCTCCTTCTTCCTCCAAGCTCTTATCCATGGCCTCCTATGGTGGTGAGCTTCTTCTAGACTCATCTTCTCCTTGAAGTGGCGTCTCCTCTCTCTCTTCCTTCTCCATTCCGCTGCCATTCATCTTCCAAGAAGCAAAGGAATCCATTGATGAAGAAGATCCTAGGCCTACAAGCTCCAATGGAGCTTGCATCATGTGGTATCAAGAGCATCTTCATCTAGGTGATGTTCTTTTGCTTCCTCTATCTTTTTGTTCGGTGAATTCTCTTTAATTCCTTGTTCTTCATCTTATTCTCCATGTATATCCTCCATTGTCTTGTGGTTTGGTACTGTTTAGAGTAGATTCAAAAAAAATAAACCGATTAAATCTTAGATCTACACTTGTTCTTGCATTTTTATGGTTCAAATTTTGTAGATCTACTCTTGAATCTTGCTTTTGTGTTGATTTTAGGTTCTATCAATTTTCATTCATAATATTCTTGTGCTGAACCTTTAGATCTAAATTTTGTTCCAAAATATTGATTAGAAAAAAAAACACAAAAATCTAAGTGTAAATCACTTAATCCATGTTGTCTTAGAGTCATGTTTAGTCATAGTAATTGTCACATTATGTTCTAAGTTTGTGTTGAATTTTATTTTGTTGATTGAATTCTAGATACATTTGTTCATGTATTCTTGTCATTCTTAGCCTATCTTTTGAGTTTTGAGTCTAATTCATGCATGTTATTTAGTTCATAACATGTTCTAAATCAATTCCTAGAAGTAGTCTTGTTCTTGAACTTTTTTTTTGCTTTCTAAGTTTCCTACATGATGCCTATGATGAAGTTGAGTTGTGGTGCTGAGTTGTGGCTGGATTTGTGAATCAAAATAATTCTTAAGCTCTCTTTAATTGTGTTATTCAAGATAATTGAGCATAAGCAAACACAAATTGTAACTATCCAAGCCTTAAGCAACATAAACACTACTCTTGATTTCTAGGCTGAAATCGCTGGTGCTGGCAGCTTGAACATACGAACTTGTATAAATTACTGGGAATTGGTCACTACGTTTTTTGAGCTGAAACTTTTAATGAATTTTCTAGACATCTGGAAAAAAATTATAAAAAAATAACCAAGAGATTTGGATTAAAGTAAAAAATAAGAAAAATCTCACAATTTGGCAGAAAAATCAGTGTCCAGGAAAAAAAAAAAGAAAAGTGAAAGGAAAGTGTGCTTGTTGTTTTGGCTCAAAATTTGTTCTATAATTGGTGCCTATTTTATACCAATCCTAGTTCTGAAATTTCAATTGAAAATTATTGTGAAAACAAGTGCCAAAACTAGAGGTTTCTTGAGTCTTTTTTTAGAGTTTTTCTACTCTACTCTAGAGCCATTCTAGGTTTCTCTTTGAGTCCTAGTTTGCTTTTTTGTGCTTTTCATTGCTTTAATTGTTGAATAATCCTTGGAAATTTGTCTTGTTAAAACTCTATTGGTTTAGCTTTCATTTCATTTTTTTTGGTCTTTGGTTATTGCTTGTCTCTTTGTTTCCTTGCTTGTGAGTTGCCATATAGGGAATTGGAAAGGAGGATTGGTGCCATATCTTGAAGAATTTGAGTCAAGAAGCAAGGGGCCAACCACCTTAAGAGCTATTGGACTAAGAAGCACTCCAAATTGAGTGAAACACTAAAGAGAGAATAGCCACCACAATTGAGGACTTTTTTCTTTGTAATTTTGTAATTGGCAATTTGCTTTGCTTTCAAATTTTGTAACAAAAAGGTCTTTCATTGGAAGTAAGTTGGGAGCCTCCGCTAGGTCACCCTACTTCCATTTGTGTGTAATAATTTTAGGCAATTTCCCCTTAGGATAGTGAGTGTTTTGTTGGGAACCTTAAATGAGGTCATCCAAACACTCCTAGGATCCGCCTAGTTTGCATTTCTTGCACTTTAATTTCTTGCTTATTTTCATAGCTTATTTCCTTTATCCTCCATTGTCAAACCGCCTAGATAGCTTGCCTTTTACCAATTAGTTTTTACCTTATCTTTCACACCTCTTTTAGTGTTTATTTTGGCTAGTTTCAACCATAGTTTATTTTACCTTTTGTTTTCAAATCCCCAACAAGAAAGAACCATAACTTAGGAACCAACATGAGTCTTCATTCTTCATCTAGTGTTAATGGTGAGGGTTCTACTCCTAAGGACCCCTTGTATAAGATATTAGATGAGTTGAGATCCCTTAAGTTGTGGAAAGAAAAACAAGAGAGAAAAGAAAAAGGTAAAAAAAGAGTGGAAGAAATAAGTCAAGATGAAAGAAAGAAAATAAGAGAGGAAGAAAGAAGAAAAATAATGAAAGAAATGAAAAGAGAAAAACATGCCTCCTATAGTAGTCATAACTCTTGCAAGAGCCTAAGTGAAGAACTTCGTGACTATTATGAAGGAAGGCATAGGTCACATCTTAGACCTCACTCCCATAGGAGAGAAAATGAAAGAAAGCCTCAAGAGGTTAACATTAAACTCCCATACTTCCATGGGAAGGACAATGTAGAGGCTAATTTAGATTGGGAAATAAGGGTAGAGCAACAACTTAAAAGAAAGTCTACTTCAAAATCTCATGGCTCTCACTCTTATCCAAAGAAAGACCAAGTTCAAGGAATCTTAGGGGTGAGACCTTCTAAGCCCAAAGATGATAAGGGGAAGACAATAGAAAAGCAACCCCTTAAGGCTAGTATGCAAGAGAAGACTAGCTCCATGAAGTGCTTTAAATGTCTTGGAAGAGGACACATTACTTCTCAATGCCCCACCAAGAAAACCATGATTATGAGGGGCTAAGATATTTATAGTAGCCAAGATGAGGCTACTACTTCACCTTCCTCTAGTAAAAGTGAAGAAGCAAAAGGGGAAGAATCTAGTGAAGAGATCTGCCCCCAAGAAGAAGGACAACCTTTAATGGTTAAGGAGGAGTGTAAGGAGGTAAATGTCTCCTCCAAGAGGTTAGCTAAGAAGGAAAGACATTTTGAAATAAAGACAAATATTAAAGAAATTTCCCTTCTTAGACAACCTCCACATTTTCTCCTTTGTAAAAAGACACTTGTTAGCATTGCCACATCTCTTAGGCTTGAGTTTATTCCTCAAGTAAAGGAGTTGTTGGATGAGGGTTTGGTTCGCAAGAGATTAAATCCTTGTGCTTTGTTGGTGCCCAAAATAGGTATTATTAGGCACCAAATCCTTAAAATAGGTGGTGTGATGAATGTTTTGTGTGGTGCAACACTCTTTTGTAAAATCACTTGTGCACCCAACATCTTCATGATTTGTGTACACAGGGACTCATTAGGTAGGTTTGTTCTTATTTTTAGTTTCAATACAAACTTAGGCACTCATATGGGACACCTTAGGTTTGTCATACTTTTTGGTAGGAATAATCAACATGAAAATACAGAAAAAGGTATGTTCTATTGCTTTACTTTTCTTAATTTTTTAAATTGTGATCAAGGGGTTCCCATGAACCCTAAGAGAATAAAGGTCATTCCTGAGTGGCCCGCTCCACCAAGTGTAAGAAAAATTTGGGGCTTCCAAGACTTAACAAACTTTTACAAAAGGTTTGCCCCATATTTTTCTATACTTGTAGCACCACTCATTGAGTTGGTGCTCATATGGGACACCTTAGGTTTGTTGTAATTTTTTGTAGGAATAGTCAACATGGAAGTATAGAAAAAGGTATGTTTTATTCCATTACTTTCCTTAACTTTTTAAATAGTGATCAAGGGCTTCCCATGGACCCTAAGAGAATAAAGGTCATTCTTGAGAGGCCTACTCCACCAAGTATAAAGGAAATTGGGGGCTTCAATGACTTAACAAACTTTTACAAAAGGTTTATCCCATATTTTTCTATACTTGTAGCACTACTCATTAAGTTGGTGAGGAACTATGTTCTCTCATGGGAAGATGGCCAGGAAAGGGCTTTTCAGTCCTTACCCTACTCTAACATACCAAACATCACTAATACATATGTTTTAATTCTTTTTACAGGTGTTGAAGAAAGAATCCCTGAGTTTCAAGAACCTCTGGATTTGAGGTCAAATCCTTTTCAAGGGGGAGGTAATGATGCAATCCTACCCCCCAAGGGCATTGGATAGAAGTCTCCATGAAGATTGGGCCAGAGATGCAAGAGAAGGCCCTAGGGTTCTCATGAGCCTTAGGGTAGATTTCGGACCCATTGGCTAAGTACGAGCCCACTTATCTTTGTACATATTTGATTAAGGTTTCATTATTTTTGGGCCTTGTATTTAGGGCTCCATAATGTAGGTAGGGTATCCTAGAAATGTAGGATTTTTCAGCCTTTGTATTTTAGGGTACCTAGACTAGTTTTTGTATTAAGGGTAATTTTGTAATTTCACATGCATTAAGTGAATATTTGATGTGTGCGATGGAAAATAAATTTAATTGAATTGGGAGAAGCCTAATCCAATTAAATTTTAGAGGGGGAGGTGAGCATTTGCTTGCTACACCCCATTGCCATATCATATAGTCACACTTTGTGCATGTCCTTCATGCTTTACATGCCTCATGACACCTAAGCACACTTAGTGGAAAATCTTGGACTTGATCTTGGATTAGTGGGTTGAACCATTGCTAAAATTCACTAATCATAATTAATGAAATTTTGGCTCCAAAATTTGGATCCACAAATTCAAGTAAAATTTGAATAGAAATTCAAATTTCCCTCCAATTTTGTGTGACCCTTAGGCTATAAATAGAGGTCATGTGTGTGCATTTTTGAACTTTGATCATTTGAGAATTATACTTCAAAGTTCAGACCTCAATTGAGGCACAAAACTTTGTGCTTCTTCTCTTCCTCTCTCTCCATTCATCTTCTTCTTCCTTCAAGCTTTTATCCATGACTTCCTATGGTGGTGAGCTTCTTCTTGACTCATCTTCTCCATGAAGTGGTGACTCCAATCATCTTTCTTCCATCTCTATTCCACTGCCATGATCTTCAAGAAGCAAAGGACTCCATTGATGAAGAAGATCCAAGGCCTACAAGCTCCACATAGAGCTACATCACCCATATCAGTACCACTACTCAGCCAATATCGGTCCTTCTCCCTGCCCAACGCCCCTCCGACTATGAGCACCTAACCAACCGCAGAGACCTCCCCAACATCACCCACAAAATCCATTCCCTATTGTTCATCTCCAGCAAGTGCACTGGATCGTGCAAGTAGTATAAAACGGTAAGAACCGAGTATCGAACTCTCGGGGAACTTGTGTTATTTCGTAAAGCTATTTCAGTGAATAGGTGTCTAGTGTAAAAAGAGATGTGTTTACTATGAACAAGTGTGTAAATTAACTATTAAAAAATATCATGTGAGTAATGATGTGTAAAGACAAAAAGATGACACGTTGGTCTTCCTAATAGGTGCCTGATGTTAAAAGGATATTCTCTACTTAACAATGCTTATTCGTTCTATGGTGTCTCCTGAAATGCCAAACCCCGATTCCTCATGATAGTCTAGCCTAATCCTGATCAAGCATCATCCACAAATTCCTCTTGTTGGACTAAACTCGTCCAGGACCGCATTAAGACAAACATACAACAACTAGGTTACCGTACCCCGATCCCTCGTGATAATACGACAAACTAGCCCCGTCTTATCAAGTTCTAAGAATCAAACCAGTTTCCACTATTGAATGATCCTAAAAACACATGCGTCTACGTGATCAAGGCAAAAGCATGGTAGAATGAAGTTCTGATAGCACAGCGAACACACAAAACATCATTAAATAGATAAAAAGATATTTACATCAAGTACCTACAAGGAAGATCCAACAGAGGATTTAGCTTTCCATAACTGGGAAGCTTCCTTTACAACAAAGAGAGGAGAAGGATGAAAGATTCCACAAATACAAGTAGTGGGGATGTCCCCTCCACCTCTAGAACCTCACAATCACTCACAAACTCATCTCAAGCTCTCAGGACGGCTTCCTCTTCAAGCTCTGGTCTCTGTAGATCTTCACAGAAAATCTCTTAAACTCTCTGGAACTTGGACCTTTCTCTCTCTAGAACTATCTAGACATGCAGAAGCTTCAAGAAAAGGCCAAACTCCCATCAAAAATCTGATTTCAGGCTTAAATAGGTGGCTTTGTTCATGCTCATGCGCTTAGCGCAATTCTGAACCGCTTAGTGCGCATTAGTGAATTTCAGCTTAGCGCGACTTTTCTCGCTCAGCGGATGGACTGAAGTGGTGTGCTTAGTGGGATGGCCCTTCACTTAGCGAACAAGCATAACTCATCCTTCTTCTTGATTCTTCCTCGTGCTTAGCCGAGGAATGTTGCGCTCAGCGGATGGCTCGCTAAGCCAACAGATTGGCTTAGCGAGAGGGTGAAAATCAGCACTTCAAAACTTGCCTAATTAACCTGAAATTGAGGGAAAATAATTATTAAACACACAAAATGGAAGTACTAAGTATTTATTACCTATCTTTAACCAAAAGTAATTACAACACTACAAAATAACCATAAATTGGAGGAGTTTGATACAATTTACACAAGTTTTATACACAAAAGTTAGTCGTATTCATCGACTAAGAACTCCCCCAAATTTACAATTTTGCTTGTCCTCAAGCAAATAAAGAACAGTTCACTGGTCCCCAAGTGACAATAACATGCAGTGACTATGTACAAAGGTGTATGCAGCAAAAGTTACTGATTGCATAATAAGAAAATGAAGCAAAATGCCCTCATCACTTGTCTTTTACAAGACATGTAGTTATCCAAAGAGAAGAATAAAATGTAACCTGTACGATTAGATGATGTTAGGCATAAGACAAATATCAAGGAAAGTATCTTAAACCATAGTCTCACCGCCACTGTTTCACTCACGCACAAGTGTTTAAGTTATTCATTAATAGCAACTAGCAATAGGTCGAATCTTTGAACTTCATCTCATGCCAAAAAGTCTAAAATGTATAAACAGAATCAGAAGGACTTTCCCAGGCTTGTAGTGAGGCTTGGCTACAAAAATTTATTGGTTTTTCTAGAATTCAAAGGCTTAGATTCTAAGAGAGCACAAATCCTAGACTTATCCAAGTGATCTTTTCAATACAATTAGCTTGCTCACTAGCTTTTCACTTTTATTTGCTTCTGACCTTATTACATCAACACACATTTTCTTTGATTGCTTTTTTTTTTAACACACAACTTATTTGTTGTGTGTGCTGATGCTTTATCTTTATCTTTTTCTTTGCATCCTAATCAGTTCCACTTCCCCAAATTTGGGGTAAATTTGCCTTGAACCATATGCTCACCTAGAATCTAAACAAGGTATATGGAGATAATCATTTAGGTTTAGGGTTCAATTATTGACAATATCATTAAGCTCATAAAGGGTGCAAAAGATACAATTATCATTCAAGGTAAGCTTTTTGGTCCAAAGGCTTGTATATGCACAATCATGGCCTTCATCATGTCCTCACTTATACATTTCATTCTAAAATTCAGAGATTGATGCAAAGATTATTACTCACAGCTAGTCGTTCACTCACAGTTTAAGATCACACTCTCACTGGTTTTGGTTCAAGTTTTTCTTTCTCAATCAATCTGTCTACTGACTAACAATTCTAATTGCAAGTTCACATTCTTGTTCTTTCTTTGTCTAACATACACACTTGCTCAAACTCATGAAAAGAAACCTAAATTCCATCACAATCATGCATTCAATTCAAAATCAAATCATACACCAATTTTCACAAAAAGATAAAAGTGTTTCATTGCATAATCATCAAAATTCAAGTCAAATTGTTCCACATGCTTCAGCATGAGCAAACCAACTACCCATAAACAAAACTAGCAATGAATATAAACATAAAAGAAATACTGCACCGAAACCATAATCATAATAATAATAATCCAAAAAGAAAACAAAAGCATCATCAGGAATCAACAGTGTCAACAGTGTCTAAACTGGGGAATCAGTGAGAGCAACAGCTTCTCCAGATGACAAATCATAAAGATTAGCAATTCCTCCAACTAGGGAATCAGGGGGAACAAAAGCTTCATCCGATGATGCATCATAGATGATAATCAGAGGTGGAGATGGGGGAACTGCTTCAAGCTCAGGAGAATGAGGTGGATTCACCACTGGAGTTCGTGGCTCAGTTGGCATTGGTTCAACCTGTGCCGGTGCGGACTCAGGAGGAGCAGCCTCATTGGGTCTCACCAATGGAAGTTGAGCTTCAGGCCAAGCTACTTTCTCAATGGTCTGTTGTGAGCCAACTCTCCCAGGCTGTGCATGATAATAAGCTATCCTCTGAATAAGCTTTGTAGCATAGGGACTAAGGTTTGCGAGTGTTGGACATCTGGTCCTATGGCTGCTGACTAAGGAGCTGGGATGGATGATGAAGGGATGTCATCGGTTCTAACCCTCTTTCATGATGCCATCTGCAACTGAAAAGAACTCAAAACTTCTTAGACCAAATTAATTCAAGTTCAAAGATTGAAGAAAAAAAGTAAACTGAAAAGACACTATGCGCTTAGCGAGACACAGATCTCTTAGCTGGCCTTCACAAAAAATACACTATCGCTTAGCGAAACGTGAAGCCGCTTAGCGGAAGTTGCAGAAATATAGCTTCTACATAATCAGCTTAGCTGGAAAATTCTCGCTAAGCCTAAACATTGCCGCAAAGATTTGCGCTAAGCTTCTCAAGATTCGCGCTTAGCGGCACCATACACTTCAGAAAATATACTAAGTATGGGAGCTTAGCGAGCGGGGCTCGCTTAGCTTGATGGATGGCGTGACGAAATGCGCTTGGCTCAGGGAAGCTCGGCTTAGCGCGCGACTATCAACAAAAAATTTGACTAAGTTACTTGGGCTTAGCGATTTAGCCTCGCATAGCCGCAAGCATCTCAGCAAGAGGATGAGTGTTCATCCTTAAAATATGAACTCGCTTAGCGCGGTAGGCACGCTTAGCGAGTTCTTCTAAGAACGCGTATGTTCAATGAATACTGATGAACTCGCTTAGCACAACATGCTTGCTTAGCGAGTTCATCGCGTTTTCCAGAAAACATAGAAAACGCAGTTCGTTTTCTTGCACTTTTCAAGCCTCTAAAAGGCATATTAGACATGCAATGTTCCCAAAATAATTTATACGGTTCATTCATAAATAAAGTCCTAATCTTAAATTATTTCTAAAAAAGCATTAAAACCCTAAAAATCTAAAGCAAAATGTAAGGTTTTCTACCCTAAAGTTCAGAAAAGTAAAAGAGAAAAGGAAGTATGAAACTTACTTGTATTGTTGATGCTTTGTGATTGGAAGTAGACAATGCAAAAAGAAAGAGTTGGCGAAATCTGGCACTTGTGAGCATAATTTCCGTTACACTCACTTAAGCAGTTTTTGACCTTCTCGCTTAGTAGACTGCTGCTCTAAGCGAGCCAGAGAGACGTTTGGTTTCTCAATGAGGCTCGCTTAGCAGATCCGCGTGCTTAGCCGACGTTTGAAATTCAAAATCAGTTTTTTTTTTAGAACAAAGGGCTTGGCTTAGCGTGTGGATAAGACCGTTTAGCGAGTTCTGCAGATCAAAAAACATGCAACTCTCACTAAGCCGGGCTTTGGGCCGGCTTAGCTAAAATGATGCATCTTGAGTACAGAGGAGAGAATGCTTAGCGAAAAAGGAATCGCTTAGCGCTTACATTGCCGCAAGCATTTGAGCTTAGCTGCCATGAGTGGCGCTTAGCTCGATGGAACCCAGTTTAGGCCATAAGGAAATGAGCTTGGCGGCAACAAGTCACGCTTAGCCAAAGAATACACTATGCTTAGTGGTCAGGCTGTCGCTTAGCCAAATTCAGATCGAATTGAAATTGGCTTAGCTCAACCTTGGCCAGCATAGCGGACCAAATCAACCTCAGATGCAAGGGTTGAGCGCTAAGCGCTTGAAACTAACGGCTTAGCGCATGACCAAAGATGCGCTTAGCGCGAGGCTTGCGCTTAGCGAAATGACTGTTTTTCAAAAAAATATTTTGTAAGTTATTTTTCAGTCTTTTTTTTTTCAAGAAATTGAAACCCTTATATCTAACATTTAAGGATAAGCTGATATACTCCAATGTACAAATTATAAAGCAAGTTCCACATGATATATGCATGAAAAACAAAGATAACAAAAATTAAAACTGGGTTGCCTCCCAGGAAGCGCTTCTTTAATGTCATTAGCTTGACACTTTTACCTCAATGGGTGATATCATGTTTTGCTTCTTACCACCTGAACCTCTTGACCCACTTCCATTACCTGTAAGCAAACATTTTGTTTTGGAGCAGGCTTGTCTTCAGCAAACAAATCAAAATCAATTTTCTGATCTTCAAAACCCATCTCCAGCTTCTTTCTACCCATATCAACTATGCAGCTTGCAGTTAACATGAATGGCCTCCCCAATATTATAGGAATGTTAGTATCTTCACAGATATCCATTACCACAAAGTCTACCGGGAAGATAAAATGTTTCACTCTGACCAGCACATCTTCAATTACTCCATATAGTCTGGTAATGGAGTGGTCAGCCAGTTGTAAAGTCATCTTAGTGGGTATGATCTCCAACTCTCCCAACCTTTTGCACATGGAGAGTGGCATTAAATTAATATTGGCTCCCAGATCAATAAGAGCCTTTCCCACAGTGACTTCTCCAATTGAACAAGGAATAGTTACACTCCCAGGGTCTTTATGCTTGGGTGGAAGGATCTTTTGAATCACAGCACTACAATTTCCTTCCACTACGATGTTTTCTGGGTGAATATATTTATGTTTCCTTGTTAACATATCCTTCAAGAACTAGGAGTAGAGTGGCATCTGCTGTAAAGCTTCTCCGAAGGGCATGGTTATTTCCAGTTTCCTGAAAATATCTAAAATTCTCGCCAAATGACAATCCTTCTCCTTCTTGGAAGGTACCACAGGATATGGTACTTCCTTACCTCCATTCGCAGTTTTATCACTTCTACTCTTCTATTCATTTTCATTTTTTTCATCTTTTTCAATTTATTTTATTTTCTTTTTCTTTTTCTACTTCTTTTTCTTTTTCTTGGTCATTAAATTCTTTTTTCTTGACCATTATTTGTTTCTCTTTTTCCTGATTGCTTTCACCTCTCACATCATTTTTCTTGCCATAAGTACCTTTCTTTTCAATAGCTTTCTTCTTATGCACAACACTCTCCTCATCCTCAGCCTCCACAAACCTCTTACTCCTTTTCATCACAGCTTTGCATTCCTCCTTGGGATTCTTTTCTATATTTGCCACAAAAATGTTGGATGACTTGTCAGCTATCTGCTTGGCCAGTTGTCCCACCTGGACCTCAAGGTTCTTCAATGCTAACTCAGTGCTTTTATGATTTGACATTGTTACCTGCATAAACTGAGTCAAAGTCTCCTCCGGCTTAGTAATCCTCTGAAAGATGTTAGGCCCTTGTTGGATTAGCCTGTTCGAAGGTCCACCTTGGTCTTTGTTGAACTGATTGTCAGGGTGTGACCTCCACGGTCATTGTTGATTATAAGGACCCTACTGGAAACCTGAAAATCCTCCTTGAGTCTACCCTTGTCGCTGTTGATTTCCCATATAGTGAATTTCTTGAGTGTTTTCTTCAATGGGAATACATTGACCTGTTTCATGAGCTTCACCACAGATGGTACAACCTGTAACTTGCAAAATAGAAGAATGTGTAGGTTGACCAATAAACAATTTAGTTGGCAACTTACCAAGTGTTTCTGTTAAAATCTCAAGTTGCTTAGAAAACAACTTATTATGTGCCAATAAAGCGTCATGTGATAATAGTTCTAACAAGCTTTCTTTGTGGGTTGATGGGTTTTGTCGCGTAGAATGGCATGATCATTGGCTGACATATTCTTAATTAGCTCGGTTGCTTCTTCCGGGGTCTTCAACTTTATTTTTCCCTCTGCAAAAGCATCTAGCAGTTGCTTGGTTTGTGGTCTCATCCCATCTATGAACATATTCAATTGAATTGGCTCGGAAAACCCATGGGTGGGAGTTCTTCTTAATAAACCTCTGAACCTCTCCAATGCATCACTCAGAGATTCATCAGGGAACTGATGAAATGAAGAGATTGCAGCTTTCCCTTCCACAGTCTTGGACTCTGGGAAGTATTTCTTTAAAAACTTTTCAACAACTTCTTCCCACGTTTTCAGACTGTTACCCTTAAATTAGTGAAGCCACCTTTTGGCCTCTCCTACCAATGAGAATGAGAATAGGCTGAGTCTAATAACTTCATTTGGCACACCGGCAATCTTTACAGTGTTGCATATTTCAATGAATGTTGCCAAATGTGCATAGGGGTCTTCATTAGGTAATCCTTGGAATAAATTCCCTTCTATTAAATGAATTAAAGAATGCGGGTAGTTGATGTTGTGAGCTTGCACTTCAGGACGTGCAATGCTAGTAAAGAATTGTGGTACTGAGCTGCTTGAATAATCCTCAAGGGTGATCCTCTGGTGTTGCTCGTCTACCATGATAGTGGTTTCAGGCAATTGAGTAGCGGATTCTCTTGATGATGGTGAATCAGGTGAGATTGAATAAGGAAAAATGAGTTTCTTCCTCAAGAACGGATGCAACTGTTCTGTCTTGCAGAAGTTTCCTTCTCCTCTCGGCCCTGTTCCTTCTCAATGTAGCTTCTATTTCTAGGTCCAGAGGAACTAAATTGCCTGTGGGAGATCTATGCATATAAAATACTAACAGAAACAATGGTTATCCAATTCAATAAGAGAACACAAATATGAATTGAGAACAAATATTCATAGATAATCAAAGAATAACGAATAAAGAATAGGCACCTAAAAATGAACTAACTTTCCAAATAAAAAGAAGTTCCCCGGCAACGGCACCGGATCGTGCAAGTAGTATAAAGCGGTAAGAACTGAGTATCGAACTCTCGGGGAACTTGTGTTATTTCGTAAAGCTATTTCAGTGAATAGGTGGCTAGTGTAAAAAGAAATGTGTTTACTATGAACAAGTGTGTAAACTAACTATTAAAAAAGAAAATCACGTGAGTAATGATGTGTAAAGACAAAAAGACGACACGTTGGTCTTCCTAATAGGTGCCTGATGTTAAAAGGATATTCTCTACTTAACAATGCTTATGCATTCTATGGTGTCTCCTGAAATTCTAAACCCTGATTCCTCATGATAGTCTAGCCTAATCCTGATCAAGCATCGACCATAGATTCCTCCTTTTGGACTAAACTCGGCCAGGAATGCATTAAGACAAACATACAACAACTAGGTTACTGTACCCCGATCCCTCGTGATAATACGACAAACTAGCCCCGTCTTATCAAGCTCTAAGAATCAAACCAGTTTCCACTATTGAATGATCCTAAAAACACATGCGTCTACGTGATCAAGGCAATAGCATGGTAGAATGAAGTTCTGATAGCACAACGAACACACAAAACATCATTAAATAGATAAAAAGATATTTACATCAAGTACCTACAAGGAAGATCCAACAGAGGATTTAGCTTTCCATAACTGGGAAGCTTCCTTTACAACAAAGAGAGGAGAAGGATGAAAGATTGCACAAATACAAGTAGTGGGGATGTCTCCTCCACCTCTAGAACCTCACAATCACTCACAAACTCATCTCAAGCTCTCAGGACAGCTTCCTCTTCAAGCTCTGGTCTCTGTAGATCTTCACTCAACAAAATCTCTCAAACTCTTTGGAACTTGGACCTTTCTCTCTCTAGAACTCTCTAGACATGCAGAAGCTTCAAGAAAAGGCCAAACTCCCATCAAAAATCTAATTTCAGGCTTAAATAGGTGGCTTTGATCGTGCTCATGTGCTTAGCGCAATTCTGAACCGCTTAGCACGCATTAGTGAATTTTGGCTTAGCGCGGCTTTTCTCCCTCAGCGGTGCGCTTAGTAGGATGACCCTTCGCTCAGTGAACACCACAGCTCATCCTTCTTCCAGATTCTTCCTCGCGCTTAGCCGAGGAATGTTGCGCTCAGTGGATGGCTGGCTAAGCCAACAGATTGGCTTAGCGAGAGGGTGAAAATCAGCACTTCAAAACTTGCCTAATTAACCTGAAATTGAGAGAAAATGATTATTAAACACACAAAATGGAAGTACTAAGTATTTATTACCTATCTTTAACCAAAAGTAATTACAACACTACAAAATAACCATAAATTGGAGGAGTTTGACACAATTTACACAAGTTTTATACACAAAAGTTAGTCGTATTCATCGACTAACACCTATACAACCCATACCAAATGCAACTCCCAATCCCAACATAAACACCAACCAGCGGAGGAATTTCCCAAAAAGGAAACCTATAGAATTCACCTCAATCCCAATGTCGTAGGATGACCTACTACCATCCTTACTTAGCAACCAATGTATAGCTTTTAAGCATATAGTGCAGAGTTGATTGATGCAGGATTGCTTACGTTTCAAGAGGATAGTCCCAATGTAAGAATTAATCCGCTTGCAAATCTTGAAAGCTCGTCGGTGAATGCTGTTGAAAAAGGGGAGTCATATGAGTTGAAGAAAATAGAGGATGTGTTGACCCCAAAACAATAAATCTTGGAGGCTTTACGTAAGGCTGACATGGTTGAATACAACGGTAATAAAGGGGATCAGTGCCCGCTGCATCCAGGGGAGTTGCATGATGTAGAAATGTTCCTAGTATCCAAGGAGCTATTGCAGGGATTGATAGATGAAGGTCGAATTGAAATTGGCCACGTAAGGAGGGAGGAAGCAAAGGTGTTCATGCAGTCAAGCGACACCAACCCGGGTAAGCCTAAACCTTTGGTAATTCATTTTACCAGAGATGTTACCACTCAAGTACCTCGAGGTTTCCAATCCATTGTGGTGAGGACACCTTCACCATTCCCTTACAAAAGTGACAAGGCAGTGCCATGGAGGTATGGTGTATAGGGATCCGACGGAAGGCAGGACACGTCTGTCATGCGTGTTAGGGCTAGCATGCCGATTGGTAAGATCACAAATATTTTTGGTATGAGTGGCATGACTCATAGTGGATGTATGTTTGCTCCTCTCGAACTACAGGCAAAGTCGAAGGACAAGGGAAAGGCGAAGGAGGATGTGGTTGAAAGGGAGAAAATATGCCCTGTGACGAATAACGAGGCCCCTATCAGAAAGCTTGTAGAGGAAGAGGGCAATTTTGGCAAGAAGGAGATATCTGCTAAGGTAGTAATGAAATTTCTGAGGATTATTCAGCAGAGTGAATTGAAGGTAATCAAGTAATTGAATAAGATGCTAGCCAAGATCTCTTTGTTGGGATTGCTCATGCATTATGAGCCTCATTGGAAGTTGTTGATAAAAATTTTAAATGAGGCCCACGTGGTGCATGACATCTCGGTAGAGAAGTTTGGAGGAATAATCAATAATATCACTGCAAGTAATTATCTGACTTTCATTGATGACGAGTTAACAATTGACGGGAGGGGGCACAATAAGGCTTTGCATGTGTCAATCAAATATGCGGATCATATGGTGGCCAAGGTGCTTGTGGACAATGGTTCTTCTCTTAATCTCATGCCTAAAAGAACATTAGACAAGTTGCCATTCGACGCCTCATACTTGAGGCCAAGCTCTATGGTGGTCAGAGCCTTCAATGGTAGTTGACGTGATGTGAGAGGGGAAATTGATCTCCTGATTCAGATTGGCCCATGCACATTTCAAATCACCTTCCAAGTCATGGATATAACTCCCGCTTACAGTTGTTTGTTAGGTAGATCCTAGATCCATTCTACTGGGGTGGTCCCATTATCTCTGCATTAGAAATTGAAATTTATGGTGGGGGTTAGTTTTTTATAGTATAAAGTGAGGAGGACATTCTAGTAAGTTGTATGTCTTCTACTCCTTATGTTGAAGCAGCGGAGGAGTCACTAGAAACATCGTTTCAAGCATTGGAAATTGTGAATAATGCTTATGTGGAGTCTCCCTCAATACAATCATGTTTGTCTGATGCCTCTTTGATGGTAGCTCGAGTTATGCTAAAGGATGGGTATGAGCCCAGAATGGATTTGGGCTGGAATGGTGATGGCGCGGTAAGCTTGTTGGAGATTGTTGAAAACCGTGGGAGGTTTGGTTTGGGTTACAAGCCTAAAAGTGTTGACAAAAAGAGGATTGCTTTGGGAAGGAAAGAGAAAAGCTTAGCTCATTTACAAGGGCGAGAACTGCACGTGGAGAGGGTCCCTATTTGTCACATCAATGAGAGCTTTGTGAGTGCAGGGTGGATGCATGAAGATTAGGTTGCTATGCTGGATGAAGAGACTGATCAAGATTAGCCGAATTGGGTGCAACCATGTCCCCCAGACTTTGAATTGAGAAATTGGCAGAACATAGAGCAACCCGAGATTTATGATTTGATGTAATTAAACATTCCCAGATTCTATTGCTATGCCTAAGGCTTTAGGATTCACATATTGTTGGGCCTACTTTTCTTTTCAATTCTAGTGATCGTTAATAAAATGCATTTCAAAGACATATTCCCTTCTACATCTCCGTTGCCTTCATCTCTTAACATATTTATTTTCGTTGCGATTACATGATTTGTTGTAGATCCGATAATGAGTCTTGTGAAGACATTGATATCGAGATCCCTAATGTCAATTTTGAGATGCCAATCAATAGAGTTGAGGAAAATGAAGAGAAGGATTGGGAATTGCCTCCTGATTTGTTGAGGATGGTGGAGCAAGAAGAGAGAGAAATAAAGCCGCATCAAGAAGGAACATAGGTTGTCAACTTGGGCACCGGTGGAGAAAAAAAGGAGGTCAAGATTGGCACTTGTGTGTCAGCTGACTTTCGAGAAAAGTTGGTGGCCCTGTTGCGAGACTACCATGACATCTTCGCTTGGTCTTATCAGGATATGCCTGGTTTGAGCTCAAAAATTATGCAACACAGGCTATTGTTGAATCCCGACTGCTTCTTGGTGAAACAAAAGTTGAGGAGAATGAAGCCTGAGATGTCCCTAAAAATAAAAGAAGAGGTGAAGAAACAATTTGATGCAAGTTTTTTTACTGTCGCTCGGTACCCATAGTGGGTTGCCAACATCGTGTCAATCCCCAAAAGGGATGTAAAAGTGCAAATGTGCATGGACTATCAAGATCTAAATTGAGTCAGTCCAAAGGATGAATAGTTGCTCGGTTTTGTTGTGAGCCAGAGAGGAATAAAGGTGAATCCAGACAAGGTGAAAGCAATCCTCGAGATGCCCGAGCCATGTATAGAGAAATAGGTCCGGGGGTTCTTGGGGAGGTTGAATTACATCGCTAGATTCATATCACAGTTGACTACCACTTGTGAGCCTCTTTTCAGGCTGTTGCGTAAGAATCAGTCTGTTAAGTGGGACGATGATTGTCAGGTAGCATTTGAGAGAATTAAACAGTGTTTGATGAATCCTCTTGTGCTTGTACCACCAGTGCCTGGAAGACCTCTTATTCTGTACATGACAGTGTTAGATGAGTCGATGGGGCGTGTGCTGGGGTAACACGATGAATCTGAAATGAAAGAGCAAGCTATTTATTACTTGAGCAAGAAATTCACAGCATGCGAGATAAACTACTCGTTACTAGAAAGGACATGTTATGCCTTGGCGTGGGCAGCTCACCGTTTGAGGCAATATATGTTGAGTTACACTACTTGTTTGGTATCCAAAATGGATATAGTCAAGTACATCTTCGAAAAGCCCATTCTCACTGGGAGAATAGCTCGATGGCAGGTTTTTTTTTCAGAGTTCGATATTGTTTATGTCACTCAGAAGGCAGTAAAAGGGAGCGCCTTGGCAGATTATCTAGCTCAACAACCCGTAAGTGATTTTTAGCCTATGCATCCAGAATTCCTCGACGAGGATATTATGGTCCTATTTGAGGAAGAAGGTGAAGATGAAGACAAAGACAAGTGGATTGTATGGTTTGATGGTGCGTCTAATGCATTGGGTCATGGAATTGGGGCAGTGTTGGTTTCGCCAGACAAACACTATTTGCCTTTCACGGCTAGATTGTGTTTCAATTGTACAAATAATATGGCAGAGTATGAAGCATGCACCCTAGGAATCCGAGTAGCAATCGACTTTAGGGTTAAGTTGCTCAAAGTGTACGGAGATTTGGTGTTGGTAATTCATCAGTTGAAAGGTGAATAGGAGACCAGAGACCATAAGTTGATACCTTATCAGACTTACATCAAGGAATTGATGGAACTCTTTGATGATATATCATTTCATCACATTCTTAGAGAGGAAAACCAAATGGCTGATGCTCTTGCCACTCTGTCGTCCATATTCAAAATAGGCCCTCATGGAGATTTGCCTTGCATAGACATCAAATGTCACATTAAGCCTACACATTGTTGTTTGATAGAAGAAGAAGAGGATGGTAAGCCTTGGTATTTCGATATCAAACGATACATCAAGGATAAGGAATACCCACCTAAGGTCTCTGACAATGACAAAAGGACATTACGGAGGTTGGTAGCCGATTTCCTCCTGAGTGTGGATGCCCTATATAAAAGAAACCATGATATGGTATTGCTTTAATGTGTGAATGCAAATGAGGCCGAGCAGATACTAACGGAGGTGCATGAAGGATCCTTTGGCAACCATGCTAATGGGCATGCCATGACCCGAAAGATTCTGAGAACCGGGTATTACTGGATCACCATTGAGAGTGATTGTTGTATTCATGTCAGGAAATGCCACAAGTGACAAACCTTTGCAGATAATGTTAATGCTCCGTCCGTACTATTGAATGTTTGGTTAGCACCATGGCCATTCTCGATGTGAGGCATAGACGTGATTGGGGCTATCGAACCCAAGGCTTCAAATGGGCATCGTTTCATCTTAGTCGCAATTAATTACTTCACCAAATGGGTGGAAGCGGCCTCATATGCTAATGTGACTAGGAATGTGGTGGTTAGATTCATCAAGAAGGAGATAATTTGCAGATATGGGTGGAAGCGGCCTCATATGCTAACGTGACTAGGAATGTGGTCATATTCTACCATTATACATTGCACCAGCATCGCCAAGATCCTAACCTTTACCCTTGGCCTACTCCCGAGCAATTTAGAGCCACTATTGCATGGCCTAGAGACAGACCTAATTTTCAGGAGGAGGCAGGACCTGCAGGCGCTCAAGGAGCTGCCCAAGGAGATAAAGGTGGAGCTGAGGATGATGGAGACATGGCAGATCTACTTGATTACTTCATTGGAGAAGTCTTAGCTCCCCGACCATGATCTTTTAAATTTGTGAACTTCTCTTTATCTTATTTATGTGCTTTTAGTACTTTGTTACATTATTTAATGTGGTGATTGTTCTGAAAAAGAAAAAAAAAACACCTACGCGATTTTTTTTTATTAATTTGTGTGCTTTGATGTTTTGATGGTGTAGTCATAGATTGTAACCCTTTTTGGGACTCAAACCATTTCATTTCTTAAACCTAACATGCTTTTGAAAGAATCAACAATCAGTACCCTTTGAAAATTTTGTAGATCAAAACACGACAAAAGGGTTTTTGAAAAAGAAACATTGAGGATAAGAATAATGAAGGACTTTCCCAAATACCAAATGGACTCAGATGTTTTTTCATAGACTTTGTAAAAGAACAATCGTCAAAACACCGATTTGATCTGAATGTGGAAACAGGCACTAAGCGTTAGTGACTATGTGTGACCACAAATTTTATATTCAGTGTTCGCATGGATATGTTCTACGGTTGGTTTTGCATGAATTTCTAATTTTCATAACATATGATTCATGGAGGTGGTCTGGGCATTCTTTCATTATTTACACTTTTAAGCCATTGGCCACACAACTATCCCAATGTACATTATTGTTGTCATTTGCAAGCCCTTTGAGCCAGACACTTGATTTTTATCGGAACACTAACCTAGGACCAAAGTTTCCTACCTCACCTTAGGATAGGAGAGCAGGGGTGTTTTCAATGGAGATTTCTATCATTTAGTGGCTAGTTGTGGGTCTTGAAGGAAGTTAGATATTTATCAGGAAAGAAAAGAAGAAAAACAAAGAAAAAAAACCAAAAATGGAAAAGAGCAAAAATAGAAAAGAAAAAAGAGAAAGGAAAAACAAGTTCTTTGGAATAAACGAACATCTAAGTCATGTACAGAGTTGTTGTAAAAAAAATGATAACCTGGTCAAAATGAGAAAGGGTAGGAGGTGATCGCTCATTTAAGTTACTAGCCAGATGTTTATGTTTGCTCTACTATTCTCAAGAGATGTTTGAATATCCAAAAAAAAGGAGTATCCAAAATAAACAAAAAAAAAAAAACCAAAGCCAAAATTTCCTACAGGTCCAACCTTAAAAAGACCTAATGATCCATGATGATTATGCACATTATCCTTGATTTCTTGGGAAATGACTTGCAAAATTAATTTATGACATATCTGTGATTTGGAATTGAGATGAAACGCTTGCCTGTGTGAAGTTTTATACACCTTTGAGTGGTTTTCCTCTATTTGATTGAATCCAGTGTTTCTTCTGATGTTATTTAGAAACAAAATGCAAAAATGTCTTAATCTCATCCTTGGTTCTGAGAATTATATCTTTGTGCTTTCATTCCTCATTGTTGCATTTTTTTTAAAAAATGTTGTTCTGATCGGTTTGGTTCTTTACCAAGCATGTTCATATCTATTGAAACATATTTTTCTTCTGTCTTTATGATTTATAAAACTTCAATGTCTTCTGTCTTGTACGCTTTCAAATACTTCAATGTCTTATGCTTTATGATTTATAAGACTTCAATGTCTTCTATCTTTTACGCTTTCAAAGACTTCAATGTCTTCTATATTTATGATTTTTAAGACTTTAATGTCTTTTGTCTTTTACGCTTTCAAAGACTTCAATGTCTTTTGCTTTATGATTTATAAGACTTTAATGTCTTCTGTTTTACGATTTTTCAAAGACTTCAAATGTCCTTGTCTTTATTTTTTCATAGGACTAAATGTCCTGGTCTTTGTGTTTCTTAGGACTCAACATCCTTTGTTTTTATGCTTTCAAAGACTTCAAGTGTCTTATGCTCTTATGCTATAGGAGTCCTATATCCTCCATTTTATGTTTTGTAGGACTTCAAGGTCCTCTGTTTGGTATTACAGGACTTCAATGTCCTTTTTCTTTTTTCGGTTTTCACTTCTCTTGTTTTTTCTGGCATCTAGTTTTGAATAGCCGGATCGCTTGAACGAAATTAGTGTCATTATCTTTACTTATCTTTTATTTTTAATAAAAGATGAATAAAGAGGGACAAATGTCAGACCCTAATTTCATTTGGGTATAATACTTTTATCATTCACATTTGATGTTTTGATCATTGCTAATCGAATTATGGTGTTTAGCACCGGTTGCAACGCAAAGCTGAGGGGTCGCTCAAGGTTGATGTTTAATTGTCAGATCCGAAAACAAAAGCCACAAAGAAAGGAGCAAAATGGTCATTTTTTGGAACTTTCTAGACCTAAACTTGCCCAGGTAAGCATTTGGCTAGCCTGGGCCATGGGAAAGCTTAAGCCTTGAGCAACTAACTCGCTTGGGCGAGTTGATACCTTCAAGCCTAAGCAATTAGCTCGCCTGGGCGAGCTCCAGCTCGCCTAGGAAAGCTTCCCCTGCACCAAATGGCCTTTTCCTATAAATAGCCATGCAAGGGAAGGGTTTCAGGGGTTGGAAAACGGAGGAAAGAAAGGAAAAACACAGAAAAGGAGAAAGAGGAGAAAAAAAAAAAGCAAAGTCGAGGCACTGCCGAATCGAACTATGGATCATTTCCTACATCATTTCTCTTGCTAGCCTTGTACCCTGTGCAACAATCGGTTAGTTTTTCTTAAGATTTTGATGTAATCTATGTACCCTTATTAGGTCCTTTGTGATATTATGTGTGCATTTATCTTCTTCACTTATCATTGGTAATTTCATTTTATCCGTAAGGCTTAGTTCTAATCGGTCACTAGTGTCCTGAAATTGGGTTTTTTTTAGTATGACTGCAAATTAATAAACAAAACCAAAAATGAAAAAATCAATTCCCAATCTAGCTTCTTTTCATCAAATAACACTTAAGATCGTTTGACGGTCCAACGCCTTAACGGTTCTCTTCGCTTTTTCAAATGAATTAAAATGTTGTTTCAAGGTCCAACACCTTAACGACTTTTTGTTTGCATTTAAAATGAATCTTTCAAAAAGAAACATGAGTATTCATATTAAAGAACTACGTATGTCTAATTTCCTCATTGCACCTGGGGATACGTAGGAGCAAGAGCAACACCCTTGTCGATTCAAAAAATAATGATAATAATAAAAAAAGGGAAAAATACGTAATTTTGAAGTCACGTTTTGCACACTCAATTAAAGGTTGTCGTCCCTTACGACAGACGCGTGGGGTGCTAATACCTTCCCTATGCGTAAACAACTCCCGAACCCTTCTTTTCAAAATTCAGAGACCTCTTTTGGTTTTTCTAACGTTTTCCTTGAATAAACGTTGGTGGCAACTCTCACTCATTTTCTCCCAAGGAGATGAACGTGCTTTTTGTTTATTTATTTTCTTTTGCCATCCCGTCGTAAGGTAGGTTGTGACACCTCTATTGTTAGTTTAATAAACTTGACTAATGGGGAACACAATTGGTCCTTTAGGTTTGATATCCGGACATTAGAGTCCATTATTAATATTGCATAGGGTAGACTTGTCCTTGTGCGAGCCTAACATATTTTATGTATCAATAACCATCACCAGAACTAAAGCAGAATGGATAGATGCAAACATGACTATAATGGAGCTAAACACAAAAGCTTGTTGTACATTGACATGCACTCTATCTAGAAACGAGTACAACAAGGTATGCAGATTAAAGACAACTAAAGAGATTTGGGACTCTCTAAGCATTAACTATGAAGGAATAAAAGATGTCCAACTAAGAAAGGATGTCACTCTATCACACCAATGTAAGAGCTTTTGCATGAAAGAAGGAGAATTTGTGGATGACATGTTTAAAAGACTTTAAGTTATTTTGAATGGACTTGAAGCTCTAGGGCACACCTTCACCAAAGATCATACTATCCTAAAGATCCTAGATAGTTTTCCCAAGGTGCGAGAACCAAAAACAACAATTATTCAAGAAGCTAGAAACCTTAAGACTTTAGCATGGGATGAACTTCTGGGTACTCTAAGAGCTCATAAAGTTCACCTTTAAAACAAAGATCATCTACCTAAAAGAAATTTTCTTGCCCTCAAAATTGCAGATGGCTGAGTCTGACAGCTTAGATAACAATTCCGAGGGATCCACAGATGATGAAGTGGCTCTTATGTCCAAAAATTTCAAACAAATGATAAAGAAGAAAGGAAAGTTCCAACGTTCCTCCAGATGAAAAGATAGAAGATTCAAAAAGAAACATAAGGAGGAGAATAATGAGATCATTTGTTTTGAATGTAAAAGGCCTAGACATATGAAGGCGGAGGGAGTGTCCTTAGCTGAAAAGAAAAAATACGCTCTATGGAAAAAAGAAAGAAAAGTCTGATGGTCACCTGGGATGACTTAGACAATTAGAAGAGTAATAGTTTTGATGATGAGCAAGCTAACATCTATACGATGTTAGATAAAGACGAGAAAATTGAGGTAAAAACCTTCTCTAAATTTGATACTTCTTCTTGTTCTTTATCAAACGATGAAGATGATATGCACTATGATGTTCTTCTTTAGAATAGTCATATGATTTATCTTCAATGAAAGAAGTATAAAGAAAAATACAAAACATATGTTTGTGAAAACACTAAGTTGAAGAAATCAAATAAAGTTTTGAAAAGAAAATCCAAACCATGGAAGAGAATTTAAGTCAAGTGAATAAGACTAATGAATCCTCTACAATTGAAAAACTAAGAGAGGAGATCGCTCGTCTAACAAAAGACTTTAGGAAGCTTTTGAAAAGCTCTAACACTTTAACCATACTTTTAAAATTCCATCAGCATCTCCATGACAAGTATGGTCTAGGACTAGAAAAAGGAGCATCATCTTCTAAGTCAGAGTCTGTCTCAAGCAAATGTGACTTATGTGGTAAGTTCCAAGTTCAAATGCATCCATAAGAAGAAACAAATGTCTAAGGGTACTAATGCTCATGGACCCAAAAATATTTAGGTACCAAAATCTATGATTGTTCTTGTTGTAGATATCTTTGGTAGGAAAATGTCAGGGTTTAAGCTAGTACTTGGACAGTGGATGCTCACGACACATTATGGGGGAAAGGTCTATGTTCCTCGACCTAAAGCCAATTGAAGAAGGAAAATTTCCTTTGGAGGCATAGGTAAGGGAAAGATTATTGGTATAGGAAAGATTGGTATTCCTTCTTTAGCCTTCACAGACAAAGTTTTATATGTTGAAGGTATGAAATATAACTTATTGAGCATAAGTCAATTTTGTGAGAGTGGTTATATTGTATCTTTCAACAAATACCAATGTGTAGTCAAGACAAAAGATGACATGTACTTCTTCACTACCAAATGACCCAACAATCTGTATGGGATTGATTTGATAGGTCTAAGAAAACCAAATGTAACATGTCTGCTTTCTAGCAAAGATGAGAGATAGATTTGGCACAAAAAACTTGGGCATGTCAATTCGAAACACAATTCAAAATTATCTAAAAAGGATTTAGTGAAAGGACTGCCTAAGATTTGTTGAAAATCCATCTTCTCTATGAAGCATGTCAGCAAGAGAAACATATCAAAACCTCTTTTAAATCTAAAAATGTTGTTTCCATTTCCATATCGTTACAACTGTTGCACATGGATCTGTTTGGGCCAATTAGAATGTTTAGTCTAAGAGGGAAGAAATATGACTTTGTCATAGTTAAAGAATATTCTTGATATACATGGGTATACTTCCTTGCACTTAAACATGAGTCTTTTAAGTCTTTGAAATATTCTATAAAAGGGTTCAAAATAAAAAATGGTTTTGTATCTTTTCTATCAGAAGTGACCATGCGACAGAGTTTGAGAATGCTAAGTTCAAATTATTCTGTGAAAAGTATGGTATTTTCCATAATTTTTCTTCATTGAGAACTTCTCAACAAAATGGGGCAGTTGAAAGGAAAAAAAATAGAACTTTGCAAGAAATGGCTAGGACCATGCTCTGTGAAAACTCACTTCCTAAGCACTTTTAAGTAGAAGCAGTAAATACGTGTTATGTTCAAATCAAAATGTTGATCATACCTTTAATAAAAAAGACTTCTTATGAACCATGGAGAGGAAAAAGACCTAACATTTCATACTTTAATTTCTTTGGATGTGAGTGTTTTATCCTAAATACCAAGGATCAACTTGCTAAGTTGGATTCAAAGATGGATAAAGGAATCTTCATAGGGTATTTTGATACATCTAAAGCCTACATAGTTTTCAATACAAGGACTTTGGTTGTAGAAGAATCCATCCATGTTAAATTCAATGATGGACTAACGTCTGATAGGGAGCTATCAGATCTTAAGAATGATTTTGCAAATATGCAAATTAGTCCGTCTATTGCACCTAAAGAAAATGAAGTAAAAAAATCTGATGAAATTCTTCCTCAAATTGAAGGATCTTCAGATCAACAACCTCAAATGAAGAACTTGAAGTATGTTCACATTATCATCCATAAAATTAGATCATTGGAGATCATACTAAAGGAGTCAAAACTAGATCATCATTCAAAGATCTTGTGTCTTATGCACTTGTGCTTGAATTGAACCTAAGATGATAGGTGGAGCTCTAATAGATAATGATTGGATCATTGCAACGAAAGAAGAATTCCACTAGTTCACCAGAAACGATGCCTAGAAACTTGTCCCAAGCCATAAAACAAAAGCATAATTGGAACAAGATGGATTTTAAGAAACAAATTGGATAAACAAGGCAAAGTGGTAAGAAACAAAGCTAGGTTAATAGCTCAAGGCTATAACCAGCAAGAAGGTATAGATTTCACTAGAACCTTTGCTCTTTTACTAGACTTGAAGCTATAAGAATCATGCTTGTCTTTGCTGCTCATATAAACATAAAGCATTATCAAATGGATGTTATAAGTATTTTTCTAAACAACTTTATTGAAGAGGAAGTGTATGTCAAACAACCTCCTAGTTTTGAGGATCATACTGTTTCAGACCATGTTTTTAAACTTAAAAAGGCTTTATATGGTCTGAAATAGGCACCACGTGCTTGGTATGACAAACTAAGCTTTTTTCTTTTTGAAAATGGCTTTATGAGAAGCAAGGTAGACATAACTTTTTTAAGAAGAGAAGTTGACAAAGATTTCATTATAGTTGAAATATATGTAGATGATATTATTTTCTGAGTTACCAATGAATCCTTGTGCAAGGATTTCTCCGATATGATGAAGAGTGAGTTTGAAATAAGCATGATAGGAGAATTTAAGTTCTTCCTAGGGCTTCAAATCAAACACGATATCAAAGGTATAGCCATACATCAACAGAAATACACTAAGGAACTTCTTTAAGATGGAAGGTCCTAAACCAATGAATACTCTCATGCATGCTACAAATCCTCTGAGCAAAGACGAATAATGTAAACCAATAGATCAGATGATCTACAAAGGTATGATTGGATCTGATGTAAGCTCCATTGGAGCTTGTAGGCCTAGGATCTTCTTCATCAATGGATTCCTTTGCTTCTTGGAAGATGAATGGCAGCGGAATGGAGAAGGAAGAGAGAGAGGAGACGCCACTTCAAGGAGAAGATGAGTCTAGAAGAAGCTTACCACCATAGGAGACCATGGATAAGAGCTTGGAGGAAGAAGCAGATGAATGAAGGGAGAGGAAAAGAAGAGCACGAAATTTTGTGCTCTAAAAGAGCTCTGAAATCTGGAGTTTAATTTTCAAATTATCAAAGTTGAAAAAATGCACACACATGGCCTCTATTTATAGCCTTAGTGTCACACAAAATGAAAGGGAAATTTGAATTTCTATTCAAATTTCACTTGAATTGGAATTTGTGGAGCCAAAATTTCACTAATTATGATTAGTGAATTTTAGCTATGGTTCAGCCCACTAATCCAAGATAAAGTCCAAGATTCTCCACTAAGTGTGCTTAGGTGTCATGAGGCATGTAAAGCATGAAGGACATGCACAAAGTGTGACTATATGATGTGGCAATGGGGTATAGCAAGCAAATGCTCACCTCCCCCTCTAAAATTTAATTGGATCGGGCTTCTCCCAATTCAATTAAATTTATTTACCAACACACACATAAAATATTCACTCAATGCATGTGAATTACAAAACTACCCCTAATACAAAAACTAGTCTAGGTGCCCTAAAATACAAGGGCTGAAAAAATCCTACATTTCAAGGGTACCCTACATACATTATGGAGCCTTAAATAAAATACCCAAAAATAATGAAACCTTAATCTAATATGTACAAAGATAAGTGGGCTTATACTTAGCCCATGGGCCCGAAATCTACCCTAAGGCTCATGAGAACCCTAGGGCCTTCTCTTGCATCTTTGGCCCAATCTACTTGGAGTCTTCTATCCAATGCCTTTGCGGGGAAGGATTGCATCATTCCCTCCCCCTTGAAAAGGATTTGACCTCAAATCCCGAGGTTCTTGAAACTCTGGGCTTTTTTCCTCAACACCTGTAAAAAGAACAAAAACATACATATTAGTGGTGTTTGGGAAGTTGAAGGTAAGGTCTAAAAACCCAATTCTTGGGCATCTTCCCATGAAGGAACATGGTTCCTCACCAACTCAATGAGTGGTGCTACAAGTATAGAAAAATGTGGGACAAACCTTTTGTAAAAGTTTGTCAAATCATTGAAGCCCCAAATTTTCCTTATACTTGGTGGAGTGGGCCACTCAGGAATGACTTTTATTCTCTTACAGTTCATGGGAACTCCTTGATCACTATTTAAAAAATTAAGAAAAGTAATGCAATAAAACTTACCTTTTTTTGTATTTTCATGTTGATTTTTCCTACCAAAAAGTATGACAAACCTAAGGTGTCCCATATGAGTACCTAAGTTTGTATTGAAACTAAAAAAAAGAACAAACCTACATAATGAGTCCCTATGTACACAAATCATGAAGATGTTGGGTGCAGGAGTGATTTTACAAAAGAGGGTTGCACCACTCAAAACATTCATCATACCACCTATTTTAGGGATTTGGTGCCTAATAATACCTATTTTGGGCACCAACAAAACACAAGGATTTGAGCTCTTACGAACCAAACCCTCATCCAACAACTCTTTTACTTGAAGAATAAACTCAAGCCTAAGAGGTGTGGCAATGCTAACAAGTGTCTTTTTACAAAGGAGAAAATGTGGAGGTTGTCTAAGAGGAGAAATTTCTTTAATATTTGTCTTTATTTCAAAATGTCTTTCCTTCTTAGCTAACCTCTTAGAGGAGACACTTACCTCCTTACACTCCTCCTTAATCATTAAAGGTTGTCCTTCTTCTTGGGGATAGATTTCTTCACTAGATTCTTCCCCTTTTGCTTCTTTACTTTCACTAGAAGAAAGTGATGTAGTAGCCTCATCTTGGCTATTATAAATGTCTTGGCCCCTCATAATCATGGTTTTCTTGGTGGGGCATTGAGAAGTAATGTGTCCTCTTCCAAGACATTTAAAGCACTTCATGGAGCTAGTCTTCTCTTGCATACTAGCCTTAAGGGGTTGCTTTTCTATTGTCTTCCCTTTATCATCTTTGGACTTAGAAGGTGTCACCCCTAAGATGCCTTGACCTTTGTCTTTCTTTGGATAAGAGTGAGAGTCATAAGATTTTGAAGTAGGCTTTCTTTTAAGTTTTTGCTCTACCCTTATTTCCCAATCTAAGTAAGCCTCTACATTGTCCTTCCCATGGAAGTATGGGAGGTTAATGTTAGCCTCTTGAGGCTTTCTTTCATTTTATCTCCTATGGGAGTGAGGTCTAAGATGTGACCTATGCCTTCCTTCATAATAGTCACGAAGTTCTTCACTTAGGCTCTTGCAAGAGTTATGACTACTATAGGAGGCATGTTTTTCTCTTTTCATTTCTTTCATTATTTTTCTTCTTTCTTCCTCTCTTTCATCTTGACTTATTTCTTCCACTCTTTTTTTTCCTTTTTCTTTTCTCTCTTGTTTTTCCTTCCATAAATTAAGGGATCTCAACTCATCTAATATCTTATACAAGGGGTCCTTAGGAGTAGAACCCTCACCATTAACACTAGATGAAAAATGAAGACTCATGTTGGTTCCTAAGTTGTGGTTCTTTCTTGTTGGGGGTTTGAAAACAAAAGGTAAAAGAAACTATGGTTGAAACTAGCCAAAATAAACACTAAAAGAGGTGTGAAAGATAAGGTAAAAACTAATTGGTAAAAGACAAGCTATCTAGGCGGTTTGACAAGGGAAGGTAAATGAAATAAGCTATGAAAGTAAGCAAGAAATGTAAATTAGGCGAATCCTAAGAGTGTTTGCATGACCACATTTAAGGTTCCCAACAATACACTCATAATCCTAAGGGAAAATTGCCTAAAATTATTACACACAAGTGGAAGTAGGGTGACCTATTGGAGGCTCCCAACTTACTTCCAATGAAAGGCCTTTTTGTTACAAAATTTGAAAGCAATGAAAGTAAGTAAATTGTCAATTACAAAATTACAAAAAGGTCCTAAATTTTGGTGGTTGTTCTCTCTTTGGTGATTCAATCAATTTGAAGTGTTTCTTAGTCCAATAGCTCTTAAGGTGATTTTCCCCTTGCTTCTTGACTCAAATTCTTCAAGGGATGGCACCAATCCTTCTTTCCAATTCCCTATATGGCAACTCACAAACAAGGAGACAAAGAGGCAAGCAATAACCAAAGACCAAAAAAATGAAATGAAAGCTAAACCAATAGAGTTTTAACACGACAAATTTTCAAGGACTATTCAACAATTAAAGCAATGAAAAACACATAAAAGCAAGCTAGGACTCAAAGAGAAACTTAGAATGGCTCTAGAGTAGAGTAAAAAAAAACAAAAAAAAAGAATCAAGAAACCTCTAGTTTTGGAACTTGTATTCACAGCAATTTTCAATTGAAATTTCAGAACTAGGATTGGTATAAAAGAGGCACCAATTATAGAACAAATTTTGAGCCAAAACAACAAGCACACTTCCCTTTCACTTTTTTTTTCCTAGACACTGATTTTTCTTATTTTTTCCTTTAATCCAAATCAGGTGGTTCTTTTTTCATAATTTGTTTCTAGATGTATAGAAAATTAAGTAAAAATTTCAGCTCAAAACATGTAGTGATCAATTCCCAGTAATTTATACAATTTCGTATGTTCAAGCCACCTGCACCAGCGATTTCAACCTAGAAATCAAGAGTAATGTTTATGTTGCTTAAGGCTTTGATAGTTACAATTTGTGTTTGCTTATGCTCAATTATCTTGAATAAAACAATTCAAGAGAGCTCAAGACTTATTTTGATTCAGAAATCCAGCCACAACTCAGCACCACAACTCAACTTCATCATAGGCATCATGTAGAAAACTTAGAAAAAAAAAGAGTTCAACAACAAGACTACTTCTAGGAATTGATTTAAAACATGTTATGAACTAAATAACATGCATGAATTAGACTCAAAATTCAAAAGATAGGCTAAGAATGACATGAATACATGAACAAATGTATCTAGAATTCAATCAACAAAATAAAAATTCAACACAAACTTAGAACATAATGTGACAATTACTATGACTAAACATGACTCTAAGACAACATGGATTAAGTGATTTACACTTAGATTTTTGTGTTTTTTTTCTAATCAATATTTTGGAAGAAAATTTAGATCTAAGGTTCAGCACAAGAATATTATGAATGAAAAATGATAGAACCTAAAATCAACACAAAAACATGATTCAAGAGTAGATCTACAAAATTTGAACCATAGAAATGCAAGAACAAGTGTAGATCTAAGATTTAATCATTTTATTTTTTTGAATCTACTCTAAACAACACTAAACCAGAAGACAATGGAGGATATACATGGAGAATAAGATGAAGAACAAGGAATTAAAGAGAATTCACCGAACAAAAAGATAGAGGAAGCAAAAGAACATCACCTAGATGAAGATGCTCTTGATACCACATGATGTAAGCTCCATTGGAGGTTGTAGGCCTAGGATCTTCTTCATCAATGGATTCCTTTGCTTCTTGGAAGATGAATGGCAGCGGAATGGAGAAGGAAGAGAGAGAGGAGACGCCACTTCAAGGAGAAGATGAGTCTAGAAGAAGCTCACCACCATAGGAGACCATGGATAAGAGCTTGGAGGAAGAAGGAGATGAATGAAGGGAGAGGAAGATTAGAGCACGAAATTTTGTGCTCTAAAAGAGCTCTGAAATCTGGAGTTTAATTTTCAAATGATCAAAGTTGAAAAAATGCACACACATGGCCTCTATTTATAGCCTTAGTGTCACACAAAATTGGAGGGAAATTTGAATTTCTATTCAAATTTCACTTGAATTTGAAATTGAATTTGTGGAGCCAAAATTTCACTAATTATGATTAGTGAATTTTAGCTATGGTTCAGCCCACTAATCCAAGATAAAGTCCAAGATTCTCCACTAAGTGTGCTTAGGTGTCATGAGGCATGTAAAGCATGAAGGACATGTACAAAGTGTGACTATATGATGTGGCAATGGGGTGTAGCAAGCAAATGCTCACCTCCCCCTCTAAAATTTAATTGGATTGAGCTTCTCCCAATTCAATTAAATTTATTTACCAACACACACATCAAATATTCACTCAATGCATGTGAAATTACAAAACTACCCCTAATACAAAAAGTAGTCTAGGTGTCCTAAAATACAAGGGCTGAAAAAATCCTACATTTCAAGGGTACCCTACCTACATTATGGAGCCTTAAATAAAAGACCCAAAAATAATGAAACCTTAATCTAATATGTACAAAGATAAGTGGGCTTATACTTAGCCCATGGGCCCAAAATCTACCCTAAGGCTCATGAGAACCCTAGGGCCTTCTCTTGCATCTCTGGCTCAATCTACTTGGAGCCTTCTATCCAATGCCCTTGCGGGGTAGGATTGCATCAGGATCACTTCTATATTTGGCTACTAGCAGACATGATATTATGTATAGTGTATCTTAGTGTGTTAGATTTTAGTATGATCCTCGAGAGTCACATCTCAAAGTTGTTAAGAGGATCTTACGCCATTTAGTAGACACTACTAACTAAAGTTTGTTCTATAAGAAAAATCAACATTTCAAGTTAGTAGGATAAGATGATGCAGACAATGCAGAATATAATGTAGAATGAAAAAGTACAAGTGAAGGATGCCATTATATTGGACCTTGTCTGATGTCTTGGGCAAGTAAGAAATAATACTATATTGCTTTATCTATAGCTGAAGCTAAATATGTGTATGTTGCCTATTGTTGCTTACAATTTTTATGGGTAAAGTATTAGTTATAAGATTACTCTTGTTTTGGAAACAATATTCATGTATATTGTGACAATACTAGTGTAATCAATTTATCTAAAAATCCTATACAAACAAAGCATATTGAGATTAGATATCATTTCATTTGTAATTATGTGCAAAAAGGTTTATTTGATATAAAATTCGTAGACATAGATCATCAATAGGCTGATATCTTTACTAAGCCTTTGTCTGAAGATCGCTTCATTTGTATTAGGGAGTATTTAAATATGGTTATTTTATTAGACTGATGATGCATCTCATATTGTCTCAGACAATAGAATCATCTTATAGTCTTTCATTTATCTATTTGGACTAATGTGTGTTTAAGTATATAGACAAAAGGGGAAGTGTGCTTACAAAGACAAAACTTATATGTTTTCTTTTGAAAAACGTGTGCTGCCCTTTTGTTCGCCATGATTAAAAACAATTTTTCAAAAAATATTAAATGTGATTTGAAATGTTACTGTTCATCTCTCTTTTGTTTCAAAAACCTATAAAAGGCAAAGGTGGACAACTAGAAAGACTCTTTTGAAAACTTGAACTCTAAGAAAAATCTTGTGCTTTTTGCTTGCATTTGAGAATTTGTTTTTTTTTCAAAAACTCTATTTTCTTTCAAAATTGTTGAATCTTTGTGAAAAATGGCCCTATAGAAGAGAAAAACTATTAGGATTCATGCTATCAACAATGTTAAGGAAGCGAAGAAGGCCTTTCCATAAGATTGGTTCATCTCTAGGAAGTGTGTGAACTTTTAGAGTCTAATGGAAGAAGGTTTTGTTGTCAAAGACCTCTTTCATTATGTTGGCTAGACACCTTTATAGGAGAATTTCAATTCATGACACTATGGTTTTTGTGCCTTATTCTAGGGAACAACAAGACATGACAGAGTCAACATTCGAGGAACCATCAATGGAAAAGAGGTGATTATTTCATCTAAGACTCTTGTTACTGCAAGTGTTGTCCAGAGGAGGGTTTGGTTTTTGACAAAGATTGGGAGGAGGATATAACCCAGGAGACATTGGACATTATGCTATATGGAAAGCCATATCTAGAAACCACTAGCGAGGAGGCTTTGGTCAACTTCTTGAGGATTTGGAACCTCACATATATGTGCAGACTCATCCACAACTTTCTGTTGAACACAGTGATGCCCATTCTGGGAGCAAAAGACTATGTAAGTGACAAGGATAAATTTTGCATGTATAAGGTGATGGTGGGTGAGAAGGTGAATCTGCCTGAAGTCATCTTTTTTAATTGGCTTCAAGCATTCAAGGATATATTTCACACAAAGGACAAGAAAAATCGTATTCCTTATGAGATGTTTTTCACTCAGATCATAAGGAATGGTGGCATGGATGTGTCTGTGTTAGAACTATCTATAGGTGCCACTCAAATAAAATGTGACCTTTTTAAGATGGGGGTAGCTGCTAACTTCCTAGAATATGCTCAGAAGCATATCAAAAGAAAGGTAAAGAATAAGCCTAAGAAGGAATCACAATATGTGGCTGGATAGACGAAAAAAGCTCATAAGCAGCTAATGGATCTAGAGTCTTGATCATCTTCTTAGCAAACTCAAGGGGAGCAAGCTCAAGTCAAACCAAAACCCTTTACTCAGACTAAACCTAGCCATCCCATACTCAAACTGCCAACCAAAAAAAAAGACCCACCTCCACCATCATATGATCCTAAACCCTTAGATCAAACTAGGAAACCCAAGAAATAACCACCATTTGAACCTAAACCTATAAATTCTATAACAACCCAAAAGAGGAAGGAACCAGACTCCATGTTTGAACCTGGATCTCAAACCCCACCCAAGAAACCAACCATAAAAATCAAACACCCTCAGCCTCGCCATCCAACACACAAGAATCTGATGTTGAGATTCTTGATACCCCAACCCCCCAACCTTCACCCTCTTTAGCACTTCCACCACAAACTCCCCAACATTCACCTAAATTGGCTTCTCCCCCCATGAGCAAGAAAGAAGTTTTGCATTGGTTATGGCAAAGAAGAAGTCCTTGGCATAGTCTAGGAAGAAGGTTAAGCTAGACAAGACTCTAGAGCAGAAGGATGCTATAAAAGAAGAAGTTGGCATCATTCCTCTATGGAAGCTTTGTCTATGGAAGAGAATAAGAAAAAGTTGGATGGAGATGCAAGGTTGGGTGCCTTGGAAAGAAAGGTTTATGAAGAAATTCCAAAATATGTTATTCTAGAGTCTTTGGAGGCCTTGTCGATTATGGAGGTTTAGAGAAAAGCAACAAAAGAGGCTACCATGGTTGATGATGAGCCAGTGTATGAGGAAGTGATTGTTGAATCAATTAAGGCACAGTCTGAACTCGAAGCTAAGCAAGCTAAAAGGGAATAACTTGTGAGAATTTAGAATGTTGTTTAGCATGGAGTTGAATTAATTTCTGCAAATGTTGCTGCAAGGCAAGCAGAGGTTGAAGTGGCTATCATTCCTGAAGACTTGGACCTAAAAGAGAAAGAATATCTTGAAGAATCTATGGTCAAGTCTATTACATAAGCTTCTTTCAATGAATTTGAGGATAACGTCATTAAGACAAATCCTAGTTTCGCACTTGTTAGACCCAAACCAATGTTTGAAGCTAATGAAAGGGAAATTGAAGTTGTAGTACTATCTGAAGCCACGAATGAAGATAAGATAAAAAAATTTTAAAAGTATTTATGGACCACCAACATTTGATAATGTAGAAGAAGTACAAGTCGGGTCAAAACAAAGGAAACTATTGTATACAACTGAAGAACCTATCAGACTGATAGATCTTTTTTCTAAACTCAATTGTTGTCTGATGAGGCAAGATCAGTAGCAAGCCATTGAGTGGCTACTTTCCTCAAGGTCTTTGCCACCACCATCACCTCTAAGAGTTGTTCCTATTAAGCCTGATGTCCATGTTAGATACTACCCTGGCTTCAGAGGACTAGAGTGCTAGAGTGGTAGACTTGCAACAAAGTTTGGAAAGAACAAGTTGATATTGGGACTCACACTCTTCATCCATAGATTCAACAATAGAGCTGGAAAAGCTCAATCTCACTAAGCTCTAAAACACAAGTTTTCCAGGTACTGATCATTTCTCTTATCCATCTTGGGATACCTTGCTTAGAGAAGAAGATTATGCCTTGGCATCTATGGCTATAGGGAACTGGTAATCAAGGAGTTCCCCCTAAGACAAACTATTGCTCCAAGCCCTAACAATTTGATCTTTGAGCATCCTACCCCCCAAAGGTATAAGATAGAAGGCTTTAAAAAGATTGGGCCAGAGATGCAGGAGAAGGTCCTAGGGTTCTTGCGCTTTTGTGTTCTCTTATCCATCTTGTGCTTTGGTGCTCTTTAGAGTAGATTAAAAAAAATAAACCGATTAAATCTTAGATCTATACTTGTTCTTGCATTTATATGGTTCAAATTTTATAGATCTACTCTTGAATCATGTTTTTGTGTTGATTTTAGGTTCTACCATTTTTCAGTCATAATCATCTTGTGCTAAACCTTTAGATCTCAATTTTCTTGCAAAATATTGATTAGAAAATAAAACACAAAAATCTAAGTGTAAATCACTTCATTCATATTGTCTTAGAGTCATGTTTAGTCATAATAATTGTCACATTATGTTCTAAGTTTGTGTTCAATTTTGATTTTGTTGATTGAATTCTAGATACATTTGTTCATGTATTCTTGCAATTCTTAGCCTATCATTTGAATTTTGAGTTTAATTCATGCATGTTATTTAGTTCATAACATGTTCTAAATCAATTCCTAGAAGTAGTCCTGTTGTTGAACTTTTTTTTTGTTTTTTAAGTTTCCTATATGATGCCTATGAAGAAATTGAGTTGTGGTGCTGAGTTGTGGCTGGATTTGTGAATCAAAATAAGTCTTAAGCTCTCTTGAATTGTATTATTCAAGATAATTGAGCATAAGAAAACACAAATTGTAACTATCAAAGCCTTAAGCAACAAAAATACTACTCTTGATTTCTAGGTTGAAATTCTGGTTGCTGTCAGTTTTGGCACACTGTATTCTTAACTCCACCATGGCTTGAATACTTTGAGTTTTGAGCTGAAATTTTAACTAGATAAAACATACATCTGGAAAAAAACAATGGAAAAGAATGAACAAAAACGAAAATTAAATGAGCATGAAAAGGTGACAAAGATTAACATCAAAATTCACATCCAAAACAACAAAGAAAAATGTGTATGCTTGATTTGCTTGAAAATTGTTTATTATTTTGAGTTGTATTACAACCCTATTTGACTTCTTGGAGTTTTTCATCTTTTAGATGTGTTGCTAAATTGACATAATTAGAATTTTTCTTTGGGTCTTGTTTTTAATTTGTCAATCTAATATTGTGTCATTCTAGGACTTCCTTTGTGTTCCACCTTGGCTTGTGGTGCTGTCCTTTTGCTTTATTTTTTCTTGAATCTCATTGAATTAATGTCACGTTAAATTTCCTTTTGGTTTAGATTTAATTTCATCTTTTGGTTTCTTGCTTGTCTTCTTCTTTTTTTTGTGTTTAAGTGTTGCCTATAATAAGGATTGGAAGAGGAAATTGGTGCATTGCTTGAAGGAATATTTTTTAGTCTTGGAGCTTAACCATCCTAGGAGCACCATTGGATTTGAAGCAACCAAAGCCTCACCAAATTTTGAGTGAAACACTTGAGAAAACAAACAAGCATTAAGGACGAATTTGAAGACCTTAATTGCTTTGTTAAATTTTGTTGTAATAGAACAATTGAGTGCTGATTTTTTTTCCTATTGCAATTCCTTGTATTTAGACATTCTTCAAGGGTGTATTGGGAGTCTCCAAGAGACCACCCAAACCTCTATTTGTGTGTAATAGCTTAGTGTAAACTGTGTAGACTAAGTGAAGAGCTAGTTGGGACCTCCAAAGGGTCATCCAAGTCTTCACACAGTTCAAATACTAAACATCATTCCCAAAGAAGAGAAAAGGATAGAAGGCCTCAAGAGGTTAACATTAGCCTCTCATATTTCCATGGAAAAGATAATGTTGAGGCCTACTTAGATTGGGAAATGAAGGTTGAACAACTCTTTGCTTGCCATCATATTCACGAAGAGAGAAAAGTTCCATTGGCTACCCTTAGCTTTCAAGGGTATGTCTTCTATTGGTGGAAATGAAGGATTCATGGGGATCCTCCAGTAGAGTATTGGAATGATCTTAAGAGTGCCCTTAGGAAGAGGCACATTCCCTCTTACTATGAAAGGGAGCTTATGGACAAGCTCCAAAGGCTTAGAAAAGGGAATATGAGTGTTGAAGAATATAGACAACAAATAGAACTACTCCTTTTAAGAGTTGGACTTAGGGAGGAGGAAAGAACAAGCATAGATAGGTTCCTTAGTGGGCTTGATATAGAAGTGAAGGACAACATTGAACTCCTTCCATATAGGGACCTAGATGAGCTAGTCCAACTATGTATAAGAGTGGAGCAACAACTTAAAAGAAAGCCTTCTTCAAAATCTTATGGATTTCACTCTTATCCAATGAAGGACCATGCCTAAGGAATATTGGGGCTGCACCTTCAAAACCCAAGGAAGATAAGGGTAAGACCATAGAGAAATTCACCCCTAAGACTAGTTCCCAAGCAAGGACTAGCAACATTAAATGCTTCAAATGTCTTGGGAGAGGTCACATTGCCTCTCAATGCTCTACAAAGAAAACCATGATTATGAGGGGTCAAGACATTTATAGTAGTCAAGAGGACACTACTTCTTCCCCTTCCTCTAGTGGAAGTGAAGATGAAGTAAGGGGTGAAGAGGCTAGTGAGGAAGTCTACCTCCATAAAGAAGGTGACCTCCTAATGGTTAGAAGGCTCCTTGGAGGTCAATCTTGTGATCTATCTCAATCCTAAAGAGAGAACATATTTCATACAAGATGCAAAATTTTAGATAAAACTTATTCTCTCATTGTGGATAGTGGATCTTGTTGCAATTGTTGTAGCATAATATTAGTTTCCAAGTTGAACCTCACTATCATTCCCCACCCAAAACCTTATAAACTTAAATGGCTCAATGAACAAGGGGAAGTGATAGTTAACCAACAAGTGAAGGTACCTTTCTCCATTGGGACATATAAGGATGAAGTTAATTGTGATATAGTTCCCATGGAGGCAAACATATTCTCTTAGGAAGGCCATGGCAATTTGATAGAAAGATCATTTACAATGGCCTAACTAATGAGATTACCCTCACCCATCTTGGCACTAAATTTGTGTTGCATCCTCAAACACCTTCACAGGTAATTAAGGATCAAGTACAAATAAAACTCAAATGGGATAAGGAAAAGAATAGAAAAAGAAAAGGAAAAGAAGAACAACCTTTAATGGTTAAGGAGGAGTGTGAGGAGGTAAGTATCTCCTCCAAGAGGTTAGCTAATAAGGAAAGTCATTTTGTAATAAAGACAAACATTAAAGAAACTTCCCTTCTTAGACAACCTCCACATCTTCTCCTTTGTAAAAGAACACTTGTTAGCACTATCATACCTCTTGAGCTTGAGGTTATTCCTGAAGTAAAGGAGTTGTTGGATGAGGGTTTGGTGTTTAAGAGCTTAAATCCTTGTGATTTGTTGGTGCCCAAAATAGGTATTATGAGGCACTGAATCCCTATGTTAGGTGGTATGATGAATGTGTTGAGTGGGGCAACCCTCTTTTGTAAAATCACCCATGCATCCAACATCTTTATGATTCATATACATAGAGACTCATTAGGTAGGTTTGTTTTTATTTTTGGTTTCAATACAAACCTAGGTGCTCATATGGGACACCTTAGGTTTGTCGTACTTTTTGGTAGGAGTAATCAACATTAAAATATAGAAAAAGGTATGTTTTATTGCATTACTTTCCTTAATTTTTTAAATAGTAATCAAGGGGTTTCCACGGACCCTAAGAGAATAAAGGTCATTCCTGAGTGGCTCACTCCACCAAGTATAAGGGAGATTTGGGGCTTCCATGACTTAACAAACTTTTACAAAAGGTTTTTCCCATATTTTTCTATACTTGTAGCACCACTCATTGAGTTGGTGAGGAACCATGTTCTCTCATGGGAAGATGCCCAGGAAAGGGATTTTCAGACCTTACCCCTACTTTAACATACCCAACACCACTAATATATATGTTTTTATTCTTTTTACATGTGTTGAGGGACGAAACCCAAAGTTTCAAGAACCTTTGGATTTGAGGTCAAATCCTTTTCAAGGGGGAGGGGATGATGCAATCTACCCCCCAAAGGTATTGGATATAAGACTCTAAGAAGATTGGGCCAAAGATGCAGGAGAAGGCCCTAGGGTTCTCATGAACCTTAGGGTAGATTTTGGGCCCATAGGCTAAGTATGAGCCCACTTATCTTTGTACATATTAGATTAGGATTTCATTATTTTTGGGCCTTGTATTTAGGGTTTCGTAGTGTAGGGAGGGTGCCTTAGTAATGTAGGATTTTTCAGCCCTTGTATTTTAAGGCACCTAGACTAGTTTTTGTATTAGGGGTAGTTTTGTAATTTCACATGTATTAAGTGCACTATTTGATGTGTGTGTTGGGAGAGAAATTTAATTGAGTTGGGAGAAGCCCAATCCAATTAAATTTTGGTCAAGCCTAAGGGGGAGGTGAGCATTTGCTTGCTACACCCTTTTGCCACATTATATAGTCACACTTTGTGCATGTCCTTCATGTTTTACATGCCTCATGACACCTAAGTACACTTAGTGGAGAATCTTGGACTTGATCTTGGATTAGTGGGCTGAACCATAGCTAAAATTCACTAATCATAATTAGTGAAATTTTGGCTTCATAAATTCAAATTCAATTTCAAGTGAAATATGAATAGAAATTCAAAATTTCCTCCAATTTTATGTGACACTTAGGCTATAAATAGAGGCCTTGTGTGTGCATTTTTTCAACTTTGATCATTTGAGAATTACACTTCAAAGTTCAAACCTCATTTGAGGCATAAAATTCCGTGCTCCTTCTCTCCTTCTCCCTCCACTCATCTTCTCCTACCTTCAAGCTCTTATCCATGACTTCCTATGGTGGTGAGCTTGTTCTTGACTCATCTTCTCCTTGAAGTGGCGTCTCCAATCATCTTTCTTCCTTCTCCATTCCACTGCCATTGATTTTCAAGAAGCAACGAACTCCATTGATGAAGAAGATCCAAGGCCTACAAGCTCCACATGGAGCTACATCAATTGACTTATAAACAAAAAGGTGTATCCTCTGGCTAAAAGCATATGGAAAAGTAAAGAGCCTACATCTACTAAAATGCATTTATCTACTCCCTTGGATTTACAATAGTTGATGGGACTCCTATGTACCTTCAATGTTGTTCTTCCTTGAGATCACACCAAGTTTGAAGAAACTTTTCAAACGGAGGAGATTCAGTTTGAGGCACCTGAAGAAAGTATGAATTTTCAAGCCAGGGAGCACTCAGACTATGGCCCTAAGTTAAGAAGGAAGCTATCTTCCTACAGAGAGAAGATCTAATCAAGGCAAGCTTCCTTTTGAAGAATTCAAAGGCTTAACACTCACATGCCTTTCTTACTAGTGTCACAATTCTCTTACTTGGCTACTCTAGAGACTCATTTTCGTGTAGCCATTGATAAGCATGTTTTGTTTCAGAAGGCCAATTGTGACAAAGGCAAGGAGTTGCTTATTGAATATGATGAAGATGCTCCACCAAGTAGATTCGTGAAAGCTTGACCTAGTCATTTTTTCAAAGTATGAGCTTAAAGCTCTTCCATAGAAGTCTGAGCTCACCAATCTAGATTGCTGTGTCATGAAGAGATTTTATAGACTCCAGGAATGCTGCTCTAGTCTGGAACTTGATGAGAAGCCACTTACAAATGCAGTTCACCATGAAGTTGGGCGATACTATCAGACCTTGAACAATACGTGCTTTACTAAAGAAACTCCCTTTAGCATGGTCTGCACATGGAAAATGGAACTCTTTGTTGTGTCAGATCGCACCTTCTCTTTTGTGGTATTCCTTCCATTCTATAGATTCTTATTCACACAGATTAATCTTCTTAACAATCTCCCTCGTGGCTTTGGTCTTCAAACTTTGGCTTGAACCTTCAATTGATTAATCTTCTCTTTTTGGCTTTGACATGTCTTATGTCGAGAGTGCTTCAATAGTTGATTTTTGTTTTCATCAAAACTTTTTGATTATGACTTTTTTAGTTCTTGAAATTTCTTTAGTTGAAGGCCATGTTTTCTAATAATACACCTAATTCTTACAACTAACTGAAGTCACTTAAAAACACATGAAGGACTAAATTGAACTTTATAAAAATAAGGGAATACACTAAATCTATAAAATATCTCAAACATAACAAAATAAGGTCAAAATTCTCAATAAAAAAATGGTCAAATTTCCAATAGAAGAGATGTCCATGTTTGATGTCCTTGTGCTTCAAACAAAATTATTTCTAAAAGAGGATACTTGATAAAAGAAAATGTAATAAATACTTTTATGTGTTCAAAGAATAATGATTAACATTTATTCTTTTTATAATGAGACATATTGAAGAATAATACAACTGAAAAATTGTTAGTTATCAAATAATAGATTACTCATGATGTAATTCCTCTCCATATATAAGCATGCAAAACTATCTTCTTTCTTAGACCTTAACTTTTCTCCCATATTTACTTTTATTTGAATATTCTACTATCACGATATAAGGGCCCCGGATGCCATTACATGAACACTAAAACTATCACATGGAAAGATTCATTTTTAGTTATTTTAAACTCTTTAATTAATTTAATTAATGAAAATACTTATGATTTTTTTCACAGTTCTAAGCATATTATTAAATCATGATAGATAAAATGTCATCAAGTCATAAAGCAGAATGGTATTGTGCCTTAGAGCACTACAACATCAAAAATATTTGAAGGTAACCAAAATAAATCTCAAGGGTTCCTTTGAGGAATAAATACAATGATCCAAAAGAAAAATTCTATTCCTTAAGCTAGTCCTCTACTACGACAACTAAACAAAAGAACCAAGGGGAAGATCTTGACCCTATGCTCACCAAGTTCACCTCAACCATGAGTGACATGTTCCTTAGAAGCTACATCATTGTCTGCTCCTGTGTCAAGCAACACAATCATCAAAGTTAAAAAAAACTCAAGAGTAAGATTCTTTTAAAAGAAACATAACATATAAAGGAAATACTTGAATGATATAAATTCATATCAAAAGGGGTTTGAAAATCATCAACATCATTGATATGTAAACCTTTTCACTATTACCTGATATATATTCATTCTCAACTCATAAGTCCAAATGCACATGTCCATGAATCATGATATGCCTACCTGGCACTTTACTCCAAGGAGTTTTCAGCTTGTGTGGTTAACCCAAGTAAATCCCTTAACTTGGTTGCCTGTTAGACCATTGGGGGAGACCTAGATTAACCCTACAGAGAAAGTATGGTTTAATAAAAAAAAACAATAGATAAGTGTGGGTAATGACTTACCTCAATAAGATTTATAAAGACCTTAACCTCTATAGGATTTGTCCACCCATCTATTCTATAGGCTCATTTGGCGTTAGTGATCACCATGAAAACCTCCAGTACCATGATAAGGGCTCACCAAGCACTCTTAACTTACGCGTCTATTCATATGCAATGTTAATTATACATGTATACATGATGTACCAACTCAACCAACATACACCAATTATATAAGTATTCATCAATTTCAACATCATAAGAGTTCACCTATCATACTCATGAACCCATCAATAGTTCATTAAGCATAGTAAGACATCCAACATCATGAATTCTTACAATTAAGCACCAAAATCATCACATGAAAGTGAATTAGTTGATACCCTCATAAAACCAACTCCACACTATCTATAAATACATTCATATAATTAACCAATTCTCATTTTATCACTCTTGGAGTACCATGTGTTTTTCAAAAATCGTACTTTGCATAGCTCGCTCAAGCTTTCCTAATAGTTACCACTTAAGCTTATAGAAATAATTACAAAGGCTTAAGCCTTCCTATTAGGGACCACTTAAGCTTGTAGAAATTTTTACTCATGCTTAAGCCTTCATGTTAGGAACCACTTAAGAATCAACATGCAACTTTGAAAATGTATAATAAAGTCTTTTCCTGGCTTCCATAGGGTTCCAAAACTCAATAAACTTCATATAAAGCCAACATTTGAGACTCAAAGTTGAAAACTAATCGTTTCAAACAATAAAACTCATTACAATTCAAAGAATAAGCTTCCTTTAACGATTCAAACACAAAAGATAACTTTGCAAAGAAGGAATGGAAAGAAGGGTGAGCTTTAGGTCCAAGAGAGGAGCTTTCCTCCACTCCTACAACAACCACACTACTGATGCATCAACCAAACCCCAAAGTCAACCAAAAATAGAATTAACCCCCCCCCCCCCCCCCCCCCCCCAAAATCAAGGTTTTCCATGAACTTCCATGGGTGCTAAAGAGAAAAATGAAAATGGAATTCAAGAGAGGGAAAAAAAGTACTTACTACACCAAGGGATGACTAATAAACACCAAAAAGATGAGAAAAAGTTCTCTTTGAGCACAAATACCAAGCTCCAAGTCTCTAAGATTTTTTAGTTTCTTGAGAAGGAAGATGAAGGAGAAAGTATAGCTCTTTTGAATGAGAAATTTAAATTGTGAAGCTTAGGAAATGGTTTATAACCTTTAGAATTCTCCTATTCACACCTAAGCCTTTCCTAATTCCTAAGAATACTTACCCCCTTCTCATAAACCAAGACCCATCTACTCATACCCAAAACTCTCCATAACTCACTAAATCATCATCTCATAATTAATTTAATTCTTTTAGACACTTAAATTAAATTTAATTATTCTTGCAACTTAGTTAAATCACTTGTAAAAACAATTAATAAAAACACAATGTTACTTATGAAGTGGTGAACTTCACTATTCTAACACGCATCTTATATATTCTCTTATGATTTTAATATCAACCGAACAATTTTACAAGCTATAACTAAATATCAAAAGATAACTTTATATATATATATATATATATATATATATATATATATATATATATATATATATATATATATTACTTTTAATGGTTTAACTTAATTATTTTTATCTCTTTCAATCTATTATTTTCAATATTCTCATATTTAACTTGCATTTCAATATTTCTTAAAAGAAATTACTAATAATTAAAATAATGTATCATAATGTATATAAATTATTTATTATAACTCTAAAATATAATTTATATGTTGAAAGTATTTATTCATTATAGATTTTATTTATTACATAACTTATATATTTAAAGATATTTATTTATCATAAATTTTAATTGTATAAAATAAACATATATTTTATGCAACGCATGTGCTAAAATACTAGTTCTTTTAAAAACTCTAGAAGGTCCATGTTCACGACAATCCTTTTGCATTGATAAGATAAATAATTTTAAACATTAATTTTGTTATAGTTTTATTTATAATTATTTATTTGAACAAAAAGAAAGATGATTAAGTATTGAAAAGTATATTTTATTTTATAAATTTAATGGAAAATGTAAAAGACCAATACGAGGGGAAAAATATGCAAATGATGTTAGTTTTTCACTAAACCATATAAAAATAATACTCGGTCCTTTTGTGATTTTTTTTTTTTTGAGTTTTCTCTCTGAAAATATATCCACCCACATGTTAAAGGATAATATAATTTTCACCCACTCCATAATTTTGCGCTTACATTAATTTCTCTATTATTTGTATAAATTATAAAGGACTCAAGAGTTTATTTCAAACAGCAACCACATCAGGAAGTGGTTTCGTGGTGTAGTTGGTTATCACGTAAGTCTAACACATCCGGGCGAAGCCATGATTTGTTGTTGTATTTATTTTTAATTTTCGTTTTGTTTTTCTTTTTTAGCTATCAATTCACTAATTTTATGTTCTTTTGAAGGACAATCACGCATGTTGCTGGATTCTCTTTCTTTCACATGCAAATGCAAAGTGCAAACTACTAATAAATTTTCAAGTGTTGGGTTTGTCCCAATGAGCCCGTTATAGCATTCCCAATGTGGACTTGGACCGCCATGTTCCTCTTGCATCATGGGATTGTCATATATATAGTATTGGCAATTGCTTCTTGCACTTCCCGAATTACTTCATGCATGGGCTTGTCATATATATAGTATTGGCAATTACTTCTTGCACTTCCCGAATTGCTTCTGGAATGGTCATTCCGGTAACTTTCTTTAACAAGAAACTACTCCTCAGTAACTGTAAGCTAAGCAAAGTGAAGAGGGGGAACGTAGTGCATGTTAAGATTATTCTTGTACTGTATCGAGGGAATCCCCAAAAAGGCGTACCAATAGTGCAATAAAGTGTGTGAGTACTGATTATGAAAAGACGGGCTTGGAATCCCCTCATAGTTGAGAAGGCCGAGGCCAATCTATCTGGATTGTTATGGGCGGAGTCGGGAAGAAGTGCTATAGCTAGAAGTGCAGGAAACAATTTCAGAAGGTGTAGAAAAAAATACCCTATAGTACTTGACCAACCTAACCCCAAATTAGAACAGTAGTAGCACCCTGAACCTTTTTTGCACCTGGAACAACTACAAAACCACCAACAATTGTTTCATTGATGCCAGCACAATCATTCCACACTCCAAGTAATCAACCTAGAAATGATGTGCACATTGATTTCAAGTTTTCAACAAAGGTCTCAGTGCTGCCACTAGCCACCATCTATAGGCCTAGCTTCCCATAAACTTGGCCCTTGCACATGCCTATTCTCCAATATAATTGATTGGTTTCGGCATAACACTTCAAAATCATAGTTTTGGCAAAATACTAGGTTAGACAAAATTGTTTTCCCCCCAAATCATGGTATTGAGCTATTCAATTGGGAAACCAAACACATACACATAACATCTAAAAACTCTATATTTCCATGTGTGCATTAATTGGCACATGCTTACATTTTACTAATAGCTTAACCCCTCCATAACTTTTTTCATCACTAAGTTGTGTCATGCTCCTCTGTCGGCTGGTGTAACATACAATTGCACACTCAATTTTCGCTCCCTACCGAAGGTCCATGTCTTGCTTGTATTTTTCCTTGATTTGATATATCAAACGCTAGACTTGTCCTAAGAATTTATTCTTTAGAGACTTTTCCTTTTCATAAAATTGATTTATATTATTTGAAGCTGTCCTCTCAGGAAACCTTAACATAACAAATGAAAATTAATTAAGTGTCGGAGTATACTTAACCATCTGAAACTTGCTAGTAAACAAAAAAAGACATAACATGGCACCATATACGCAAACCATGCTGGTTTGTGGGGGCATTGCAATTCATCTATAGAGAGGATATATATTTAAGTTAGGTAGAGTCTTCCATCAAAGTATATATACTATTTGATTTTTTTTTCCATTAGTTGAATTTGATTGTTACTAAACATAAGTCAAAGGGAGAAGTTAAGAACTTCATCAATTTAGTGAGCCCACTTTGGTTCTGTTTGGTAGCATTAATTGTAGACAATTCCACATTTTCCCCCAAAAGCCCTAACCTTACTCAAATTTCAGGATTGCTGCCTTTGAATTTCTTATCTAGGCTTCCCTTATCCATCCAGGCTGGTTACATTATATACTAACGTTTTCAAGGGAGCAAGAAAACATAGCTATTTAATTACTTGGAGCATACATTATTATAAACTGCTTCAATTTAATTTAATCGCCTTAATGAGAAATTAAGGGAAAGTGTTCTCACCATGGACAGACCAATTTGTCCGTATATCTTTACAAGTTTTTTTTTTGTCATATATCTTTTGTTTTCCTTTCTTTTTTATACATTGAAATTTCGAGAGCATGGGGTCAGTTCATTGATTTATGTACATTAAGTCATTAACTATGTGTCCACTGTGCCATTGCCACAAAAGAAAGAAAAGATTGACGGGGACATTGACAAGATCAAAATTAAAACATATCGTGCATATGTATAATATTAATCTGTTGTCATTGGCTCGATTTCTAATATAAACACGTACAAATTACATTGGCTAATAGGCGTGGACTTCTTCTTTCTAACTTTCCTTTTCGTCTAAATAACGTTGGATTAACACTTTCATGGTTCGTGCACATACTTGACCATAAATGATAATTATCAAAAATGAAATTATTGCACAATTTTTTCATATTAATTGTTTCTTACATGCACCTCTTCTTTTATGATAGAAAAAGACATTAAAGAAACTCTTTTTTTTTCTCTTCTCCTTTTTACCATAAAAGGTGCATAGGGTATATAGTAAAATAATAGAATATAAGGGCTTATTGAATGTGTTTAAATCATTCAACTTATTTTTTAAAATTATTTTATCATTTTTTGTATTTTTTTTCAAATATATAATTATTTCCTGAAAATTTTTCTTTCTCTAACACGAGCATTAATTTTTTATCTATATCGCATATTAACATCTATACCAGACTGTAAGATCCATGTGTCGTAAGTTAATATTTGGATTTTGTTACGAATTAGGTCTAAAATCCAACCAAATTTAAGATATGCTCCTTTGAAGTGTTGATAATGGATAACTACCCTTTGGATTAATGTTATCTTACATTTATCTAAGAACAATATATAACTTCTCTGCAGACCATAAACCGTGATCATAGAAATTCATTCCATCTTCACTCTTATAGATATTGTTAGCATTAGTATTATACACATATTTATCATATTTAGCCTTTGTATGGCATTTCTTTTAACTTGAACGTTATAGTGTTTTGATAAATATCTTCATTATTCGTGTAGACTAAATTTAAGAAATTTGGATTCACCTTTCACATCTTAAGACAATAATTCATCTATCAATCTGACCTAGTTAGTCACAGAGAATTTGGACCACTGTCTATGAAAACATATTTGATTCCGCAGACTATAATTCTTAAGACTTTAAATATCTCCATCATGGCTGGTACGTGTAGACTACAATTTTTTAAAATATAAAATCAATTAATATATACAAATGTCATATGTTGAATAGATAAACACTGCTGCTTTTACTTTTAGTAAGTTATACATCTATTCACCATAAAAAAAGAAGGATTTTTTTTTTAGGTGGAACCTATGACTCTAGCCACTATGAATTGGGAGAAAGGAGTTACATGTATATATAACAATATGTCAAAGTTACAGGATTTTTGTTATAATTAAACTATTCAGGCGGCCGAAAACATCAATCATGTAGGAGTTAATCATGATGTGGGTTTGACATTCAATAGCCTAGTAGTTTTCTTTAAATTATATATACTTAGCCCTGATTTATGTTTTGAAAGGAATTCACCTCCATATACTTCTTATTCAAACCCATTGCTTCATAGGGATTGAGAATAAGGTATCTAAAGAAGTGCGTCTCCATCTAAGACCACCTACCCAAGTTTAAAAGCAGATAATGGGTCCTATTTATGGATTTCTTATGAGATTCTCTAACTTAGATAGGAACTAATACCAGATTCCGATTGCCCTTAATCAAACTCAATTGCACTTTTCTCAACTTCTAATTAGTGTCACTCACAAGCTTCTACTTCTATTCATCTAGCATGCAAAGGGATGAGAAAGAAAATATAAAATAAAGTAATAAATAAATAAATAAAGGAACAAGTAGTAAATAGGCTCTTCATATCCGTGAAAGCATACTCAAGGCTTAAATAGATATAAAAAAAAAAGTTAAAAGAAAACAGTGTTGAAAATGATGTACCCACTTTGCATTTTTAAGTAATCAATTATCGTAGTCATGGCATGGGCGGGCTCAGCTTGAAGCTGTTGGAAATTGTCCTATATATAAATGGTACAAATTACAGAGCATCCATGTGCTAGTTGGAAGTTGGGACATATCCTCATATATTTCATCACCAGGAGTGGGCTGCAGTATTTAGTCAAATTGTACTTTTAAATGTTTTCAACATCTCATGAATATTGACATTGGTTTTTCTGAAGAAAAAAAAAATAAAGACTTTGGCTAACAAAAACGTAAATCATGATGCCAGCTTGATGCGAAGATTTTATTTTTTTTTACTTGGTTATTAAGTATCCTAATTCAATTGTATTTTGATTTGATGGAAGCATAAAACGTAATTTTTGTAATTCATTAATGCTACAAATTCCTTATGATAAGGAATCTAAATATTATGATTGTTATTATTTTAATAGTATTTGTTCCTTTCTTCCTTTTCTTAATTTTTAAAAGTGATTTTCTCCCCTTTTTTCCTTTTCATTCATTTTCTTTCTTTTTTAATGATTAAGAAATCCTATTATGTGTGTTGACTTTTATGAATTAAGAAAAAGGGAAGTATTTAATTTTTTAAAGAATTTTATATTTGTTTTAAGAATTTGTTTTCTTATTCTCAAACAAATTATTAATGTATAATTATCTTAGGATAAAATATAGTTATTATTCGCATTTGTATTTGGGAAAAATTTAGTAATTGTGCGCATTTGTCTTTGGGAAAAATCAAATAATTGTTCACCATTTAGAAAGGAAAAGGGAAATTTTTTTAAAAAATTATTCCTAGTTTCTTGAAACACTTTCCATTGACTTTCAATTATGCTGAAGAACCACCACATAAGGCTATCTTTGAATTATGTATAAAATTTTAATTTGAACTTTTAATTTTTTTTAATCTCAATTGGATATTATTTTTAATCTTTATTTGATTATTGTTATTAGGTATTTTCATGTTCTCACGTAATAAGCAAGTGTTCTCACTAAAGTCATTTCCATATATACGTATGTGTGTGTTTGTAACATTTTGGACAAGATCCGCCACTATGTTGGATGATTTAGAGAGAAAGAGAGAGAGGTACAATAAGTACATCTATTAGGTACTAAGTATAAAGTAGATAAACAAAAAATAGTCTTTTATAACAAACAAGAAGTCAAAACAAAAAATAATCTAACAATCCCTCAGGATGGAACATATAAATTTCATGCAACAAACTTGGAACATATGAACTGAATTCTTGGTCCTCTCAAAGACTTTGCCATGATATCTAAAGTTGATAATTTGAGTTGACAAATTCAATACTAATTTCCATGATCAATAGCTTCTTTCAAACAAAATGATAATCAATTTTTATATGTTGATTCTCTCATGAAACACTAGATAAGAGGTACAATGTGAAAAACCACTTGATTATCACAATACAACTTCATATCTTGAACTTCATAGAACTCTAATTTTTGAAGGAGTTTGTTAATCAACACAAGTTCACAACCGGTTAAGGCCACAACCCTACATTATGCTTCTACACTAGACCAAGCAACTACATTCTATATCCTACTCTTCTAAGAGATAATATGTCCTCCAATGGATACACGATATCCAATACTAAAGTGCTGGTCTATAAGAGATCCTGGCCAATTAGCATTATAGTACCAAAAATTTGGGTACCTCCCTTATCCTCATATAGTAATCCTTATCCTAGATCCCTTTTTTTTTATGTATTTAAGAATGTGAATCACATAATTCCAAGGATCAATATAGGGAGCTTGCATGAATTGACTAATAACCCCAGCTACAAAAAAGATAAGGTCTTGAAATTAAAAGATAAGTGAGTTTCCTCACCAGTCTTTATCTCTCTTTGGATATGAGTTAGGTTCGTCTTGATCTTCCATATATTAAGTTTTGATTTGGGTCCATAGGACTATCAATGGACCTACATTCAATCATGCTTGTTTCCTCCATAATATCTAGAACATACTTTCTCTATGAAATAATAATACCTTTCTTTGATTGAGTCACCTCAATAATAAGGAAGTATTTATATTGATAAAGTCTTTGGTTTGAAAGTGATTGAATAAGTGCTCTTTTAGTCAGGAGATCTTAGCAACAACTTTCCTTATAATAAATATGTCATCAACATAGACTACTAGATAATCATGTTTTGCAGGAGTATAACAATAAAAAACTATGTCATTATGAAGGTGCTTGGTTTCCTAGCAAAAATATTTAGAGAGCCCTAATTTTAAGAAGTTAAGTTCTCTCAACAAATTTAGCTTGTTGCCTAGCGAATGAGAGTTAAAGAGTAATAAATTTATGTAGTGGAGTTTGTGTTAGCAAAATTTCTCTAGGGACTTCTATATGAAGATTTTGACCAATGAAATCTTGGCTCACTGAGTGAATTTCGTCATGTTGGCACTTTATACAAAAAAGGCAAAAGGAATAAATGGCTTTTGAGGACACATTTGAAAAACATGTTGGACAAGTGGCCTCAATAACTTAAGAGGGGGGTGAATTAAGTTTCAAAATTTCCCACTAACAAACTTTAACCCCCCCCCCCCCCCCCTTTAAATGATAGGCTTAGAATGCAAAAGAAGAAGAAGCAATCAATTTAACAATGTTCTTTTAAATGCGCAAGACAAAGTAAAATGCAGTAAAATAATTGAGATAAGGGAAGAGAGAAATGCAAACTCAGATTTATACTGGTTCAGCCACACCCTGTGTCTACGTCCAGTCCTCAAGTAACCCACTTGAGATTTCTACTAACTTTGTAAATCCCTTTACAACTTATGAACCACCCAGGGATAACCTTCCCTTGTGTTCAAGAAACTTTACAAATCAAGAGACTCACTGTCTCTTGATTAACAATAGTTTGCTTTGAAGTATAGAAGAATTTTTCTCTCTGTTTTAGAGAAGAATGATACAAGTTGAAGAACTTAGAGGAATTTCTCTCTTTTAGAGATGATAATACAATTTGAAATTCCTGGATGAACTCTCAATAGATTTGCAAGTGTTTGCCCAATAGGTTTTGAGAGAGCATTTGACAATGAAGTTCTATTAGAATATTTCTCTCATGCTTTTTGAATTCAGACACACATATATATAGGCCCTTCGTGCCTTTTCCAAATGGTTTAAAGAGATGTGTCTTTTCAAAAAGTTTTTTCTGAAATTATTCACTAGTAATCGATTACAGGTTTCTGGTAATCGATTACACAGTTATATTTTGAAGGGTCATGACTTTTCAAATTGAATTTCAAGAGTTCCGTTGCTGGTAATCGATTACACATTCAAAATTCAAATTTCAAACCCTTTTAAGAAGCTGATTTGCAAACTTGTCTTTTGGTAATCGATTACACTGCCTAGTAATCGATTACCAGAGCCTTGACATGTTGGAAACAATGTGTTTTGAGGCAAAAGCTGATCTTGAATGAATCTTGAAGCAATGCTTGTTTGTTAAAGAAACCTTGTCTTAATCTTGAAGCAATGCTTAACCTTTGAATGTTTGTTGAAGTGATCTTAAAAGCAACATTGTTTGATTATTCTTTGACATCACCAAAATCATGTATTCATACATTCACAGAACATTCTCTGTAACCTAACTTAGGGATTTGTGTGGCAGTGAAGAACAATCTTAAGGATCCTTCTCCATCAATTTTCCATCTTGTAATCAATTACACTCTCTAGTAATTGATTACCAGAGCCTTGACATGTTGGAAACAATGTGTTTTGAGGCAAAAGCTGATCTTGAATGAATCTTAAAGCAATGCTTGTTTGTTGAAGCAACCTTGTCTTAATCTTGAAGCAATGCTTAACCTTTGAGTGTTTGTTGAAGTGATTTTAAAAGCAACCTTGTTTGATTATTCTTTGACATCACCAAAATCATGTATTCATACATTCACAGAACATTCTCTGTAACCTAACTTAGGGATTTGTGTGGCAGTGAAGAACAATCTTAAGGATCTTTCTCCATCAATTTTCCATCTCTTAACCATTTTTTATACTTATTTAAACCATGAGTAGCTAGGCTCACCCTTGTTGGGGTTTGACACAACTGAACCTATCCCCGTGTATACAATTGAAGTTATTAATCTATGTTTATTATTCATTGTTATGTGTTCTTTTCTATGCTTATGCTTGCTTTGGTTTGATCTCCGTATTCTTGATTCTATGGTTTGAATATGATTAGAGAATGCATTTAAACCTTGAAATGAAGAAGAACACCCAATGGATTTTGTATCTAGGAATAGAACAAAACTTGTTAGTCATATTTTAAATCATTATCTTAAAGCAAGTCAATTGGGTAAGTTACTCAAGGGATTGATAGTTTAGTCAAGGAAATTAGACTCTTGTTTGTATGGGATTAGGGCTTGAGCATTTTCTGAGTTGATGATAATAAATGAATCTTAAACTTGATGAATGACTATTGTATGCATGAAGGGATTATTAAGTGAAATCAATCCCAACTCTTAATACCACTATTATTTGAAACCTTTTTTGTACTTCAACCATTTGAGAAAAATTATAAATATTTTTTTTAGCTTTTATTGTTATTATTCTATTTTTACTCCATTATCAATTTACTAAATCAATATCGCTTTGAATTACTCATTATATCTATTAACTGTAGTTTGTAAATTGTGCAATTTTGCCAAGTATCATGCGAGTTCCTTGGGAGACAATCTCAATACTCATTGAAATACTATTACAGAATTGGTATGCTTGCCAACGATGTAGCAACATATTTCCTATGTGTTTGGGTAACCAATTAAAGAATTAATGCATAAAATATGTTAGGTTGGTACAAGGGCAAACATACCATACGTAATAGTAACAGTGGACTCGAAAGTTCAAGTATCAAACCCAAAGGACCAGTTGTATTTCCAATTAGTCAAGTTTATTAAACTAACAGTAGGGATGATTAAAAAAAGAATTTAAATAATTTTATGGTTTTGGTTTTTATAAGAAAGCAAATAAATAAATATAAAGAGAGGTTGAGTTGTAATAAGGGTTTCTAGGGGTTATGACTCACTAGTACCGATTTTTTCCCAATCCTAGTTCTAATGAAATTCCTTCCCTAGTTAATTACCGATTCCCAAAATCAACTAAAGCCTTTGATCAAGGTTAGAAGATGTTCTTTGCCTTATATCATATCATGCAATTTGGTGCAAAACATTCTCTACTTAGATCTACCAATTACATGTAGATGATCACTATTATGCAATTGATTGAGTATTAGAATGAATGGTTCCAAATAAACATTAAAATAAGGAAGATAATTACTTGACATAAAAAGAATGAGGAATTTCATTAAGAATAAGGAGAGAAGTGCATTTAGACAGTTACATAATAATCCCCGACTAGGGGGACTAGCCACTTATGATCAAAGCAAAACTAGCAATCTTATAAAAAGTGTGTAGAAGAAAGCTTCATGATGATGAATCAAGTAGTTTTGATGATGACAAAAATCCCAAAAGAATGATTTCAAGATTGAGTCAACAAGTTCAAGATCAAGTTTAATTTCAAGATTCATTAGAAGAAATCAAGAAGATTCAAGATTCAAGAGAAGTTGATTTCAAGATTCAAGAAAAGACATCAAGAAGAATCAGGATTCAAGAGAAGATGAATTCAAGATTCAAGAGAAGAAATCAAGAAGCAACAAGTCAAGACTTCACAAGGGAAGTATTGAAAAGGATTGTTCAAAAACCAAACATAGCACAGTTTTGTTTTACAAAAAAAATTTCTCAAATTTTTCTAAGTTACCAGAGTATTTACTCTTTGGTAATCATTACCAGTTTCCTGTAATCGATTACCAGTGATAAAATTTGATTTCAAAAAGTTTTTAACTGAATTTGCAACGTTCCAAATGTTTTTTAAATGGTGTAATTGATTACAATATATTGCTAATCGATTACCAGTGTATCTGAACGTTGAAATTCAAATTCAATTGTGAAGAGTCACATCTTTTCATAAAATGCATTGTGTAATCGATTACATGATTATGGTAATCGATTACATGATTATGGTAATCGATTACCAGTGACAAATTTTGAATAAAAGGTCAAGAGATGTAGCTCTTGACATGATTTTCTCAAGGTTATAACTCTTCCAATGGTTTTCTTAACCAGACATGAAGAGTCTATAAAAGCAAGACCTTGACTTGCATTCATAACAACTTCTTGAACAAATTTTGAGAAACCTTTACAACCTTTATGATTCTTTAAGAATTCTTTCCTACTCATCTTTCTTCTTCTTCCTTTGTCAAAAAGCTTTCTAAGTTTTCTGTTTTCCAAACCTTGTTCTTCTGCAAGTGAAAATTCTATAGAAAACAAAAGTGTGCTATATCTTTTCATTCTCTTCTCCCTTTGCCAAAAAGAATTCAACAAGGACTAATCACCTGAATTCTTTTGTGTCTCTCTTCTCCCTTTTCCAAAAGAATAGAGGGACTAACCGCCTGAATTCTTTTGTGTATCCCTTCTCCCTTTCCAAAAGAATTTAAAGGACTAACCACCTGAGAATTCTTTTGATTCTTCCCTTTCCCTTAAACAAAAGATTTCAAAGGACTAATCGCCTGAGATATCTTTTGTTTCCCCTTACAAAGATTCAAAGGACTAACCGCCTGAGAATTCTTTGTCTTAACACATTGGAGGGTACATCCTTTGTGGTACAAGTAGAGGGTACATCTACTTGGGTTGTTGTAACTAAGAACAAGAGAGGGTACATCTCTTGTGGATCAGTTCAAGTGGAGGATACATCCACTTGGTTGTTCAAAGAGAGCAAAGGAGGGTACATCCCTTGTCGATCTTTGCTTGTAAAGGATTTTACAAGGTTGAAAGAAATCTCAAGAACCGATGGTTGCTTGGGGACTGGATGTAGGCACGGATTGTTGTCGAACCAGTATAAAATTCTTGTGTTTGTCTTCTTCTTCCCTACACTCTTTAATTTCCATTGTGCACTTTAATTATAATGCTTTTACTTTTGGTTAAATTTCTATTCCTGTTCTTTACTTTCTTAACTTAGTAGTAAAAGCCCAATTAAATCTAGTAACATTAAGAAGGATAAGTTTTTAATTAGTAAAGGCTCATTAATAATTAATTCAACCCCCCCCCCTTCTTAATTATTTAGAGGCCACTTGATCCAACAAAGTGAACATAGACATACCAATAGGCGAGAATGATTATCACGATTCGTCCTAGTGGTGTTGTCCATGCTTTTCAGCTCTCAAAAGCCCTCAAGGTTATCTCAAATTTGTAGAAAGATAAGAATAAAACTCTAGAATCCCCTTTTTACAAAGACAAAAATCTTCATATATAGCTTCCAAAAGATAATTGCACGAAAAGGCTCAGTACAATTGTGGTGAATCCACCACGGTCGTGGTCAAAAGTGACACTAAAGCCTTGGGCCATTATGGATTGACTATGACCCTCTTGATTGACCACAACCCTCATGAATTGATCCCTCTTAGTTGACCATGGCTCTCATGAGTTGACCATGACCCTCATGATTTGACCACAGCTGTTGTCGGATCTTTACACTATTTTGGAGGGTTGTTATCACTTTATTGTGGTCATGCTGATTACCACGATCGTGGTCAATATACTGTGACCATGATCAAGTGTAGAGTCTTTAAATCATCATAAATTTATGTTATTTCCAAATCTTTCACTCAATTGAGTGATTGTGTTTCTTTAATACAAAACTAGTGTCCAAATATGAGTTTTGCCAAGAAAATGCATGTAAAATGGCACAAAAACTCATACAAAATATCACTCAAAAAGTAGTTTATTGAGAAGTAAAACGTCTAACACACCTTTACCCTTGGCACAAAGGCTAGACCACACTTAACCTAAGAAATAGACACAATGACCTAGTTGTAAAGCATCTTAGACCTTACATAAGGAACCATTATGAAGAAATGGAAGGAACTAGTTAAGAAACTCATTCTAAAGTCTATGCAAGTAATGAAGGAATAATATGCAGTAAGCCTAAGTTGAATCAAAGGTAACCTAGTTTCCTAATGACTAAAACCTTAAGAAAAAAGTATGCTTTGGATGACATTGATAATGAGGATTTGAAACCTAAGGGCTAGACTTGAGCAAGGTGACAAGGGAATACAATTCCCCAACCAAGGACGTCATAGAGATGTTATATGTAGCAAGAGTCCTTAGGAAGGGATTCCTTAGTATGCCCTACCTTTAGGAAAATTATTAGATTAAGGAAGCCAACCTAGACCGAAGGTCCAATTTAAGGTTTTGGTTTGAACAAGGAAGAGAAATATAGAGATGGAAACATTTATCTATTAGATTTTTCTAAACTTGGTAGTCACCAAACTAACCTAGGCAAGAGGCAAAGCCCTTTCCATAGTCAAGACTAGCTTAGAAGGCCATTAGTAAAATATATCTAATGCCGAGATAAAGGGGTGAAACAAAGGAAAGTTATGCCCTTAAGAAACCCCACAATGAGTATTTAAGAGTTTACAGTAATGATTGGTCATAACAAAGAAAGGTTGTAGCACATATCCATCTAACAAGGTATGTCAATAAGGTTACGAGACTAGTTTATTTAGGATCTTAAACAATCGATTAAAATAATTGAAGTGTAATCTTTTGGGGAATAGTCAAAGAGTGAAACATAAAATATGATGGAATGTTATCAAGTCAAAGGAACCCCTAAAGAGATAATCCATTAGGACATTGAAGGAAGTTAGGTTTCTATTTTTTAGGATGAAATCTATTAAGGAGGAAATAAATTTTAGCATCCTCTATTTTGAGGAATATGAATGTTTCCACGGTTAAGAATGCCTATAGGTATAATTAATTATTTTTTCCTTATCTTACAGGAATAAAACAATAGGACCTAAGTGTGGGACATTGAGACCCAAGAAGAGTTAGAGGCTTACCAACCCACATGTAACTGTTGGGAAGATTCGACAAATTCTATTAAAATAAGGAAACACAAATGATTGAAGGAGAAGAAAGATATCACACATAATTTTTAAGTTTATAGGGAATAACAAAATTTACAATGAAAGGGTTCAAAGCACTCTCTAAACTCTCTAAATAATGAGTACATAGCTCTTTATAAAGAAGATAATAGCTAACTATCTAACTGAAAATGGTTACAATAGAAAACAGAAAACAATTACAGTTACAACACATCCTATGTTAATTAACAACCATATTGGATGCTCTCTTCTAATGACTAAACGCTCCACCGGATCATAAAAGATTGGATAACCTATTCAGAAGCCATGAGACCAGACGACCACTGTCGTCCACCCTATCTTTATTGTCTATTGTCCAACAATCAATAATCTCCACCTTGGTTCAATAACATTTTTGAATTACAAGTAACTCAGTTCATTTCCAACAATCTACGTTAAGTAGATACAAATAATGCATGAAGTTGCTTCTTGGAACAGACTTCATGAACATATCAATTGAGTTCTCCCTCGTATCAACTTTCTAGAATTCAACCCTCTTCTCAAAATGGATGAAGTGATATCTAATGTAAATCTACTTAGTCCTCTCATGATGGACTTGATCCTTGTCTAAAAAAATTACACTCGATCTATCACAGAAAATGATAGCCTTTTTCCTGTGGAAACCGTGGATTACTAATCAGACTCTTAAGCCAGATTCCTTCCTTTGTTGCTTTTGCCAGAGCCATGTGCGTTGCCTCTGTAGTGGATAAAGCCACTATGGGCTGAAGTGTTTCCTTCCAACTGACAAAAGAGTTGCCTATAGAGAATGTGTACCCAGTCATAGGTCTGCTTGCATCCAAATCTATAACATATTCATAATGTAAGTAACCAGTTAGAGCACAAGACATGTCTACATGGTAGACGAGTCCAATATTAGTTGTACCCTCAAGGAACCTAAGTACATATTTCACAACTTGCCAATGTTTCTTCCCATGATTACCCATATACTTATTCATTACATTGGCTACTTGTGCTAGTCCAGTCTGGTGCATACCATAGCATACATGAGACTACCTACAACACTTGCATGAGGAACATGATTCATGCGTTCCTTCTTTGATTCTAATTGAGTAGTATTGAGTTTAGATAGACAAATGTACGTTGTTAGAGGAATACATACTAGTTTTGCGGCTTCCATCCCAAAAATGATTCAACACTTTCTGAATGTATTCCTTCTGACATAGAGAAAGCTTCTTCTAGATTCAATCCCTCATGATCTCCATGCCCATAATCTTTTCAGCAGCTCCTATTTCCTTCATCTCAAAAGTGGACTATCGTCCAATGATGTATAAAACTTATTTTTCAATGAAAACCTTGTGTATAGATTGTATCGATAATGGACTTTGAAATACTTTGATAAGCTAAAGAAGAACAGTAAAAATACTTTGTTTTATACAGATTCACTCAACTTGATCTATGTCTAGTTCTCCTTTACCAATCAACAAAGGGTTCCATTAATCAAACTTAATTATAAAAAGTATTTTTTCCTGCCACTTTTGGCTTACAAGTATTCTCAAGGCCAATACTAGCACAACACTTAGACTCCCCCTGAATCTAAGAATACTCAAGTATTGTTTTGTCACTAGGCCACTCCTAACTTTCACAAACAAAAGTTTGATATAGAATCAAATATTATTTACAACACTCAACGAGTAAATTTACAATGAAGTTATAATCTCTCACAAGTACCTTGTATATCACGAAGAATGGACTCTCTTAACTTAGTGTGTTTCTCAACAAATGTTTTTCTTTTATCTTCCTTTTCGATTTGTGTTCTTCATCGTTCTTCAATCCTTGATGTCATATTTAGGTAGACAGAAGCTTGTAATTGTGAAGAGTATCTTCAAGATAGAATAATATGACCGTTGTGTAGATTGATCCTGTTTCCTGAAATAAACAAATATTGTACGTTTTTGTTTGATAGGATAAGAACTTTCCATATCTATCACTCATAACTTAATAGTGTCATTTAGACTTATAAATGGAAATATAAGATTGATTCATAGATACATTCCTTTTAAAAAAATAATATAAATTGGCATAAATGGACAATTCAAATAAAATGCACATTCCAATCGGTGTTTGGATGACCTGGATCAATACTTCCTGCTTCTAGTAGATGAGGTATCCACTAATGGATAAGTCTCACCTAGTGTTGCTTCCAGTCATCAAACCTGTTGACGTACATGTAACAGAATGGTTAATATAAATTTATACCTTTGTTTTCATCAAAACCTTAAGAGATGTCTGGGTCGTCCAATGTCTAATAATCTCCCCCTTATTGATGATGAAAAACTATATAAATTTTGAGCAATGAATATAGCATGTATTTATCAAAATAGTTTCAGTATGAATGACAATATATCATAATGCTATGTGTGGTGGCTTTCAGCTCCCTTTATGTCTAATATACTTATGCATGGGTGGATTTAACTGTAAACACAAATATATTGGACTCTTTTGAAACAATTTATTGTATTAATTGCCTGGTGTTTACATAACTAATTGTTTCATATACTTCTCCCTCTTTTGTCATTAGCAAAAAACAATGGGTTTGAAGGTGAAAGAAGTGATGGAGGACATCATTGCTGATCTTGAGAGGGTGGTGGTGGTGGTGGTTGGGATGGTGGTGATGAAAAATATGATGGAACTCACAAACCAAGAAAGGGGGTGAATTGGTTTCTATATCAAATCAAACTTAAAAAACCAGAGTTAAAAAAAAAACTTCTTTTCCGAGGATCGTATCACAAACTTTTGATAAACCAATATTCAATCAATCACCCTTAACACAAAATCTTTGTTAAAGTTCTTTCTTAAAAAGATATTTTCTTTAACCTTCAGTAAATTGATCAAGACTAGAATAAGAAAGAAAGATAAGATCAAGAGAACATGTACACCAATTTTTATACCGGTTCATTCTCTATGTCTAGAGAAGCTAATCCAATTATCTAATCCAACCCAAATTAGATTTTCACTATGCATATAGAATTCTTACAAGCAATCAAAATCAATCTCAATACCTACCCTAGAAAAAGAGACTAAGGAACCCAACCCTAGGGTCCTTTGTGAATAAGAGCCTAAGAGAAACTTACCCTTAGCCCAAACTAGAAAAACTGATTCTAGCATGCCTTCAGAAATTCATGTATATGCTAACAATATGTAAAACATACAAAAAACTGAATCAAGGAGAGACACAACCTGATCAATCATATGCAAGAACCTTGCTTGAGTGAATGAGTGTATGCTTGAACTCAAGAGAAATTCACAACTCACTTTTTACCATAAGATCTTCAAAAACAAAGTTTAGAAGTTGTGAGTCACACACTTTTCTAAGCACTTAATCTTCTCTCTTCCTTTCACTTATTTCATTTTGCACACATTTGTACTCAAAGTGAGAAAACTAGGTGGTTATTTATAGAGAAAACAAGTATAATTGTTTGTAATCGATTAAATAGTCAATATAATTAATTATTTCGAAGTAATCGATTATATTATCATTTCAATCAATTAAAGTATTTTTCCCAATATCTGAGAAACTTTCAGGAACAATGTAATCTATTAAAATGTTCTTGATCACTTATGGGAACACTTTAAACAAAGAAGTAATCAATTACGGTTATTTGGTAATCGATTAAAGCAAAGACTCAAGAAAAACCAGTCATTGTCTCAACTAAACTGTGTAATCGATTACAGTTAACTTGTAATCTATTAAACCAAAACGAGAATCTCTCTGCAAGCTACAAACATTGTGTAGTCGATTATGATCAACCTTGTAATTTATTAAAATAGAGAGTTTTATGCACTGAAGAAGTTTCTAACTTTAGAAACAATCTTTTTTCCTCTTTATGATGATGCATGATGTACATATGGAAATATAAAGACTAAGATGCAACAAACAATACAATAATCAATACAAATGTTGCTCAAAGAGTTGGACATGCAAAAGACAAAACTTCTTCAAGCTCCAAGGCTTAGTCTTCATGTTTCTCCCCCTATCTCTAACAGGTGATGGAATATAATAGTGAGTAGGTGGTGGGGGAAGTGTTTGGGGAATAGCTATTTGTGGTGGAGAGTCAAGGCTAAGTATTTGTGATTGGGTAAAGGATGGAAGAGTGGATGGAATGCTTACTGGTGGTTGAGGTTGGACGGGTGGAAGAGGTGTTTTCACAGGAGTTTGTCATGGTGAGCAGAGAAAAAGATTAGGGTTTCAGTGAGGTTTTCTTGAGAAAAATCATGAGAATTCTTGCAAAGATAGTGAAGATAGATTGTAGCCCTGATTTGAAGGAGTTTATAAGGAATGTGGGCGGTTTCTCTAGGCTCTTAAAAAGTAATTAAGAGGCCTATTACTCAGGGATAACTCAACAGTAAAAATGCAATGTTTTGATAAGGTGTAGAGTTTTCAATATATCCCTCGTCCACTCGTAGTCATCCAATCATGTATGTATATATGTATGGCCATTGGACGATGTGTCCTCTGAATGCAGAGTGTAACTTGTGAGGCATTTAGACATTAATCATTCATTTACTAAGGTCATTCCAAGTTGATCACTTAACAGAATCAACCTTTCTTCAGTAAAAGGTTTTGTAAAAATTTCAGCAAGCTGACCATCAGTGGGTGCAAACTATAGTTTCACTATTCCCTTCTAAACATGGTATTTTAGAAAATGATGCTTACTTTCTATATTCTTAGCTCGTAAATATAGAGAAGGGTTTTTAGAGATGCTTATTGCAGCTTTATTATCACAGTAGATAGGGAATTTTTTTCTTTCATATATACTATAGTCTTCTAATTGATTTTTTTTATCTATATCAGTTGAGCACAACAATTTGACGCTGATATATATTTTGCTTTTTCGGTGGATAGTGATACTAATCATTGCTTCTTGCTGATCTAAGTGACTAGGTTTCCACCAATGAGATGACAACTTTGACTAGTGCTTCTTCTTTCAAGTTTGTCACCAGAATAGTTGGCATCACATCAATTGATCAATCTAAATTCCTTATTTTGCTTAAAGTAAAGACCAAGATTGGAAGTTCCAATTAAATTCTAAATATTCTTTTGACAACAATTAAGTGAACTTCCCTTGGGTCTTATTGGAATCTAGCACATAGTCCAACACTGAAGAATATGTCAGGTCTAGATGCAATTATATATAGTAAGGATCCATTCATCGCTCTGTATTGTGAGTTGTCCACTTTGTTGGATTCCTCGTCAAGTCCAAGACATGTTGGATGCATATAAGTCTTCATTTCTTTTACATCTTCTATATTAAACTTCTTGAGAAGTTCCTTGACATACTTGATTTGATGGATATAGACCCTAGTGTTGGTTTATTTTATCTGTAGTCCTAAGAAGAACTTTAGCTCTCCTATCATACTCATTTCGAATTCAACCTGGATTAGCTTAGAAAATTCCTCCCAGAGAGGTTCATTAGTAACACCAAATATAATGTCGTCCACTTAAATTTGAAATAATATAAATTAGGAGTCATAGTTCTTTTGGAACAAATTTGTATCCACTTTTGCACTTTCAAAGCCATTATTTAAAAGAAATGAAATAAGACGTTCATACCAAGCACTAGGGGCTTGTTTAAGACCATAAAATGTTTTATTGAGTTTAAAAACATGGTGTGGAAAAGTGTTACTCTCAAAACCAGAGGGTTGTTCTACATAGACTTCCTCTTGTATCAATCCATTGAGGAATGCACTTTTTATGTCTATTTGTTATAGCCTCATTTTTGGATAAGCTGTAAATGAGAGTTAAATGCGTATTACCTCTAGATGAGCAACATGAAAAAAGGTTTCTATATAATCTATACCTTCTTGTTTTGAGTAACCCTTGGCAACCAATCATGCCTTGTTTCTCACAACATTACCTGCCTCGTCGAGCTTGTTTCTGAAGACCCACTACTTTCTTTCCTTGTGGTAGTTTGTTAGTCGCCTTATACGACTAACTTTTGTATAGAAATCATTTTCCAAAACTTGTATAGTTCCCCAATTTATCTTTATTTTGTAGTGATTTTTGTAAATAAATTTTTTTTTATGGATAAAGTTGTCTCTAGAATATGTCCATTGGATTTAATGATGAAAATGTGTAATGAAAAAGAGGCTAAGTCATGAAGTGCCAAAAGTGACAGTTGAGCTTAGCTCAACAGTTGGACTAAGCATGCATCCACCGCTAAGCGCAGCTTCAGTGTGCTTAGCGCGAAGGAGAATCTAGCAGGGCATCAGCATCAAGCCCGCGCGCTAAGCACGAAGGTGGCGCTAAGCGCAACGTCGTGATTTCAGAGCCTATTTAAAGCCTGTCTTGTGCAGAATTAGGGTATAATGCCCAGGGCACAGAATTGCACAGACACCACAGTGCCTACTTCGGGAAAAGAGCTCTAGAGGCAGTAAGAGGGGCAGCTTTTGTAGAGATACCTTAGGTATTGTAAGCTAAACACCCTAGTTGGGGATTTCTAATGAACAACTGATGTAAATACCTAATATCTAATTGATTATGTTTTCTGTGTTCAATGCTTCCTTCAATGTTTAATGTTTGTATGCTTTTGGTCTGATAATCCATTTGTATGTATAGTTAGGTGACTTTAGCATTGGGAAATGTACTGTTACCTTAGAACTTGATTGAAGCAGAATCGAAACTTAGTCTTACAAGAGGGATCTGCGGATTAAGTTTTGGTTTTAATTGTGTTGTTACAATAATGTTGTTTAGTCTAGGCCTAGTCTTACAAGAGGGATCTGCGGATGAAGCTTAGGCTAAATTAGGCTAAACTTTCGTAAGCTGCTTGAGTTGAGTCTAGTCTTACAAGAGGGATCTGTGGATGAAACTCAGTTTAAGTTAGTCTAAACCTAAGAGGGTTGTGTCAATTGGGCTTAGTCCAACAAGAGGGATATGAGGACGAAGCTTGGATTGATTCGGTCTGACGAGGGATCGAGGTTTAGTAATTTAGGCTACAACATAGAACACAAGAGCCTGATTGATTAGAGAAATATATTTATATGCATCAGCTTGTTTGTTAGAAAGACCCAACAATTTCTGCCTACTGTTGTCACTTTTACTTACCTTGCTTTTTATAGTTTTTAGCATAAAAGTTAGTTTAAATTTTGTTTGAAATTATCAATCATACATGTTCTCTCAACAATGCTTCATTTCTGAACTTAATTCAGGTAAACATTAGTTCCCTGTGTTCGATACTCGGATTCATCCGTTTTAATTTTTAAATACTTGACGATCCGGTGTGCTTTCCGGCAAACCGAATTTCCCTTGAATATATTTGAACAAAGAAAAAGTGGAACAAAAAACAGCCGCAGGGAAAATCCAACATAGTTCTACAAGCTTCCAGACATCATTTTTCAGGAATTGTTCAAGTTCCTCTTACATGGTTTTACTTAGTTCTCATCTTCCATTGCATCATCAATATGCTTGGCTTATACTTTTGAAATGAGAGTTATGTAACCTTGGTGAATGAGAGATCCTCTTGTCTGGACTTTGGTTGAGGGATATCCAATGATTTGACTCTCTGGACGGTTCTTCCTTATAACTCATCCAGTTGGTTCTCTTTCTTCTTAAGATCGTATTGTTACTTGATTGGATGTGTTTGTTCCTGTAGATTGTTCTACCAGTGGTCGAATGCCTTCATCTAGTCTTATATCTACAAAGGATTCATCAAGATATGATATTTTTGTGTTAGGCTTTGTGTCATTAAATCTTACATGAATAGCTTCTTCCATAACTGAGGTTCTAGAGTTGTAAACTCTATATGCCTTGGATGTTTCAGAGTACCCAAGTAAGGTTCCATTATCAGACTTAGAGCCAAACTTTCCCAAGTTGTCCTTAGTGTTAAGAATGAAACACTGGCATCCAAAAGGATATATATATGAAATGATGGGTTTTCGTTCTTTCCATAGTTCATTAGGAGTCATTTTTAGAATGGGTCTTATATAGATTATGTTCTACAAATAACAGGCAATATTAACTGCTTCAACCCATAAGTGTTTAGGTGTAGAGTTGTAATTAAGCATGGTTATGGCCATTTATTGCAATGATATATTCTTTCTCTCAACTACACCATTTTGTTGTGGTGTTCAAGCAGTAGAGAAGTTATAAAGAATTCCATTTTCTTCACAAAATAGATGAAAGTTCTCATTTTCAAACTCTCCACCATGATCACTTCTTATTGAAGTAAGGCATACTCCCTTTTCATTTTGAATCCTTTTATAGAATTTAAAGAAGATCTCTAAGGAATTATTCTTGTGAGCAAGGAACATAACCCATGTCCATCTTGAGTAGTCATCCACTACTACCATACTATATCTCTTTCGACTGACAGAGGTTGTTCTAGTTGGACCAAACAAATTGATATGTAATAATTCAAGTGGTCTTTAGGTGGAAATAGAGTTTTTGCTTGAGAAGGAGGTTTTAATTTGTTTCCTCTCTTGACATGCTTCACAAAGTAAATCAACTTTGTATGACATTCTTGGTAAACCTCTCACAAGGTCATGTCTTTGCAGTTTTACGATTAACCTCAAGCTTGCATGTCCAAGTTTTTCGTGCCATACCCAGTGCCAAACCCTAATTTCGTTCAGGGACTATCATTCACTGATGTTTTGATTCTCACTAGCCGAACTGCATTGTTCGACACCAGTTACTGTACAAGATGAAAGATTGTTCAATGTTTTGATTAAAAATGCGAAAGATACCAAAAGAAGGGACAAAAGGGTCTTTTTTCTGAGTTTCTGGGACCCTGGCTCGCCCAGGCTAGCCTCTGGCTCGTCTGGGCCCCCAAGTTACTTCAGCCTGAAGGGACTAGCTCACCTGGGCGAGCTGCCATGGTCCCAAATGCCATTTTTTCCTGTAAATAGGCGTGAAGGGGGGTTGAGGAAGGGGTTCCAGCATTCAGCATTGAGAGAAATTGAGAGAAATAAGGGAGAAGAAGAAGAAATAAGAGAAAACAAAGCCAAGGCGCTGCCAAATTGCGACTGTAATCAATCACTTCATCGTTCTTGGTTTGGTGTTCTTCGTTCGTCATTCGGTTAGTTTTGTTTTTAAGATTTGAATGTGGTTTATGCACCCTTAGGGGTCCCCTTTGTTGTTTTGTGCATATTCATCTCCTTCTTCTATCATCGGTAATCTCTTTTCTTTTGTAAAGTTTAATCTTAACCGATCATTGGCGTTGTGAGTCATCTTTTAAGAAGATTGAAAGTTAATAAACAAAACCGAGATAAAACCAACATATAACTGAATTTTTGTCCATCAAAGCCACTTGAGATCGTTCAAGGTCCAACACCTTAACGCCATTTTTTTCAGTAACAAAAATGAATCTTTCGAAAGTCTAAAACCAATTCAACACACAATTTTCTCGCTTTAAAAAACTATGTAGGTTTAAATTCCTCATCGCACCTAAGGATACGTAGGAGCAAGGGAAATCCCCTTGTCGACCCCAAAAAAATAAAAATAAAAACATAAAAAGGGAAAAACAAATAATCTTGAAGTCACGTTACGCACATTGGATTAAAGGTTGTCATCTCTTGTGACGGGCGTATGGGGTGCTAATACCTTCCCCGTGCCTAAACAACTCCCGAACCCTTATTTTCAAAATCCGCAGACCTCTTTTTGGTTTTTCTAACGTTTTCCTCGAATAAACGTTGGTGGAGACTCCCGCATGTTTTCCTTTTTGGAAGACATTCTTTTTATTTTGCCTCGCCCTCCTGTTGAAGGGTAGGTTGCGACAAATGGCGACTCCACTGGGGACTTGTTAGAGAGTTAGGCCATTCGATCAATGTGCAATGTTTTTTCGTGACTTCTTCTTTATTTATGTTCCCTTTTCTCTTTTATCTTTTGTTTTACCCTTATTTGTATATAACCCTTGCTGTGTTACTGTGTTTTTGTGTGTCTATCTATCTATTACATTCGTAGTTAGGAATATTTGTTTGTTCTATGCACGCATGACACCTACACCTTTGCATACACATTGAGGTATTAGGCCCTATACCCGGGTCTATGTGAGACATAGGAAGTGGAGGTCCATCTGTGGTCATGCTGGGTCTCCGACTCGCTTGATAACAGTGAAGCCTCATCTAAAGTTATCCTCTTTTGATGATATGTTGTCGCTGGTAGTCCCTGTCACCATAATGTTGTTATCAAAGAGGATGATATCTCTAGAAGCCTTGAAAGTTACATACAACTACCCTTGGGGGTTATCACCAGATAGCAAACTTTTGATCCCTTCCATTAGGATTCTAAACTAGGGACACGAAACAAACTCACTATGTCTTGTTTGCTTGATCTAGTCATGCATATCTTTATACGTCGTAATAGTATACATCATTCCTGTGTTTACCATTTTTTTTAAGTTCACACCCGATATTTCGCATTAAGTCATTATGTTATCATGCTCATTCGTCTAGCATGTTTCTTTGTGCTACTAACCACATACCTTCTGTTGTCATTATTCATTATGTTCACTCATGCATACTCCCCCGTGTCGTTACCCATGCCTTGCATTCCTTTTTGTCGTCAAAGTCACAAAGAAGCATGAAAGTCTACACCACTTTCTTAATTGCATGCATTGGGTACCATGGTAATAACTGCAAATAAACCATGATGCCCAATGCATGGTGGATAGGAAAAGATGGTCTTTCGAGCGTCTTGTGCCGATTGATAAATATGTTTGTCATGCATAGCATAACCATGCCCTAATGCATTCATCATATCTCCTCTATGATAGGGTGTTGAAGTATTGGTCGTCAAAATTTTCGTTCTCGCAAACATGGGGTCGGACCAAGCGCCTTCCTTTAAAAAGAGGTTCTATCATGTCAAAGTCAAGAATCTAAAACTAGCCAACTTTCGAGAACTAGGGTAGCGGATGGATCAATTTTGACGTCAAGCCTTCAGCAAGGCATATGGGAAAATCTGGGATCTGGCAATGATAGAAGTGTCCGTTGAAGCCATCGCATCCCTCACTCAATACTACGACCAATCACTCAGATGATTCACTTTCGGGGACTTTCAGTTGGCACCAACCATAGAAGAGTTTGAAGGGATCTCAGGATGTCCACTAGGGGGAAGGAAACCATAGTTCTTTTCTGGATTCTATCCTTCTATGGCAAGAATAGCAAAAGTGGTCAAGATCTCAGAACAAGAGCTAGACCAAGTGAAGCAAAATAGGAATGGGATGGTAGGGATACCAAGGAAGCGCTTAGAGGAGAAGGCAAAAGCTTTGGCAAATCAAGGGGAGTGGACCTCGTTCATTGACATATTAGCACTGTTGGTGTTTGGGACTATACTATTTCCGAATGTAGACGGGCTAGTGGATCTAGCAGGGATCGACGCCTTTCTTGCTTATCGCCACAGCAAGGAAAGCCCGGTCATCGCTGCTTTGGCGGATGCATATGATACATTCGACTTGAGGTGCGAGAAGAGTAGTGCGAGAATTGTCTATTGTACGCCTGCTCTTTATATATGGTTGGTATCCCACGTTTTTCATCATGAAGGTAGACCTGTTTGTCCCCTACAAGGTCATCATGTGTGTTCCAAAAAGGGTAAAGCAAATTGGGAAGAACTCTTGGCAGGCATGACAAAAGCGTCCATTAGTTGGTTCCCACGGTGGAAAGAAGGAGAGGCAGGAGTGTTATGCTCATGTGAAGGATTCCCAAATGTCCCTTTGATGGGGACGAGAGGTTGTATTAACTATAATCCCATGTTGGCCATAAGACAGTTAGGCTACCCTATGAGAGGTGCACCATCGGAGAAAGTCATCACACCTTTCATCACGGGAGGCTTCAATGAAGCTAATGCAAAGATACTTCAGAAAATCTCTAAAGCATGGAATAGAGTGGGAAGAAAAGATAAGGAGCTTAGAGGAAGTAGCAATGACGTCATCAACGGCTATCACAAGTGGTTGAAGTCTAGAACACAAGGGATAACTTGGCTCCCAAAGCTAAAAAGTTTAAGTAGGAAAGAGGCTGAAATTCCTGAGGAAAGTGAAAAAGTGCAGGCTTTGAAGGCAGAGCTCGAAGGTGAAAGAGAAGTTGAAGACGGCAGTCACTAGGGTCAGGAAAGAGTGTGATAAGCTGAAAGATATCAACCTGACCACAATTGAAGCGATAGAGCGGGAAACAAAAAGGGTCCGAAAGAAAGAATGAAGCAAGAACAAGTTCCGAAGGGCTCTGTGGGGTAGCAGTAACGAGCTCAAGATTAGAAGGGCCGACAGGGATGAATCAAGGATGGAAAGCATGGCGTTAGAGGATAAGTTAAAAGCTTGTCAGAGGTTGAAGAGAAGTTTGGTAGAACAATTGAGCAAAATAGAAGAGAATATGTTGATAATCATTGATCAATATAAGGAGAAGGTGAACCTGGCTGCTAGTCATGGGCAGATGTTGGAAGATGAATAGGCAAAGGTATTGGCTCTGCAAATTGAAAGGGAAGCGAGAGAGAGAGAGGGTGATGGAGTTATTGCATGGGGAAGCCATGAAATGGATGAATAGATTCGCTCTCACTCTGAATGAGAGTCAAGAGTTTCCAAGGTTGTTAGCCAGAGCCTAGGCAGTGGCTGACACGCACTCAGCTCCCGACGAAGTCCATGGTCTTTTCGATTACTGCCAACACATGGTCGAACTAATGACCCACATAATTAGGAGTCACTAAGGCATTTGTGTTGTATTTATGCTTTGACTCTAACAAGATGTGATGAACCATGTTGTTTTAATGAAATAGGATTTGATTTGACCCTATGTTCTACGGAATGTTCTATGTGAATTCAATACTTCATCGACTTATCATTGTCATGCATTCACATTTATCCAGTTGTTGCATTACTCATTGCATTTTATTTTTAGCAGTTATTGTCATCATTAAAATGTAACCATAGTAACCAAAAACAACGAACGCGTTTTGTGGCACCCTTACCAAACACGTGCCAAGGCTAAAATCATGATCGAGATAGAGGAAGTTTAGGAATAGATGAAGGTCGACATGGAGGCCATGAAAGACCAAAGATATCATGATGGAGGCCATGATGAGCATGAGGAAAATGATGGAGGTCAATGCGGCTGCGGTTGCCACTACAAGTGCTGCCACTGAGGTATCTGGTGTGAATCAAGTAAGTCGTCCAGTCTCGGATATGGTAGGTCAGAGAGGCGAAGCATTGGGAAGTACGGGCAGTCCCCATTTTGCGCAGGTCCAGAGCAAGCACCCTTTTCCACCGTATGGCCTACCTCCCAACTATGCACCACCCAATGTTGTACATACGCTCGAGGAGAACGTCGACCACTTCGCTTCTATACCCCTTGAGAGCCAACAACCTCAGTTTGGGAACACTTATGTCGCTCAACCCATGGGGGAGACACATGAGGTACCCTAAGACCATGCTCTGGCCGACTTCGAGCCTTACCCTAGATATGCTGCTGAGGGGCAAGCATTTGGTGGCATACCCCAACCAAACACTTTGGGGGGCCCTCAGTATCGCCCACAATCGCAACTACAACCCTTATGTTTTCCGGTGGGAAGACTGCCTCTTGCCATGGTGGAAAGGGAAAAATTTGATCACCTAGAGGAAAGGCTGAGGGCCATTGAAGGAGGTAGGGACTACCCTTTTGCCGACATGGCGGAACTATGCCTAGTACCTGACATCATCATTCCTCCCAAGTTCAAGGTGCCTAACTTTGACAAATATAAGGGGACTACTTGCCCCAAGAACCAATTGAAGATGTACTGTCGAAAGATGGGGGTGTACGTGAAGGATGAGAAACTCTTGATGCATTTTTTTCAAGAGAGTTTGGCCGGGGCAGCGATCACTTGGTACACCAATTTGGAATCTTCTTGGATCCGTTCTTGGAAAAACATAATGGCTACCTTCATCAAGTAGTATCAGTACAACTCTGACATGGCTCCGAATAGAATGTAGTTGCAAAACATGTACAAAAGGGAGCATGAGTCCTTCAAAGAACACACCCAGAGGTGGAGGGATTTGGCGGCTCAAGTACCACCCCCAATGATGGAAAGAGAAATGATCACAATGATAGTAGACATTTTACCTATGTTCTACTACAAGAAGATGGTGGGGTACATGCCCTCAAGTTTCGCGGATCTGGTATTCGCGGGTGAAAGGATCGAGGTAGGCCTAAGAAGAGAAAAATTTGATTATGCTGCTTCAGCAAGTGCTGGCAATAGGAGGACTGGAACAGGTGGAGCTAAGAAAAAGGAGGGAGATGCCCATGCCGTAACCACAACTCCCACATGGCCAAGTTCCCAACAAACCTCTCACAACCCCATATACCAATATCCCCCACACCAATACAATTACTCGACCAATATCGAATCTCCTCCATGTTCGACACCCATCCAACCGAGAATGCCCAGTCAACCACAAAGACCTCCCCAACATCACCAACAAAATCCATTCCCTGCATTGAAAGAAAACCCGTGGATTTCACCCCGATACCAATGCCTTATGCCGACCTGCTACCATCCATGCTCAGCAACCAAATGGTTGTGGTTAGCCCGGGAAGGGTCTATCAACCTCCCTTTCCCTGATGGTACAATCCCAATGCCACATGTGCCTATCATGGTGTTTGTCCTGGGGAACTCTATCGAGCAATGTGTAGCCCTCAAGAACAAGGTACAAAGCTTGATTGATGTTGGATGGCTGACATTTCAAGAGGATAGTCTGAATGTGAGGACTAATCCGCTTGCCAATCATGGAGGCTCGACAGTGAACGCAGTGGAAGAATGGGAGTCTCAAGGGCTAAAGCAGATAGGGGATGTGTCAACTTCCAGGAGGTTCATATTGTAGAAGCAAAGCTTCATGGTGAATCAAAGGTGATTCAAAGGTGTTTTGATGATAACAATGATGATAACAAAACATGATGGCAAAGGTGATGACAAAAAGCTCAAAGATCAATCAAAGAACAACTCAAGTGAATCAAGAACAATTCAAGAGTTCAAGATAAGAATCAAGAAGAATTCAAGACTCAAGAAGAAAGTCTAGAGTCAAGAATCAAGATTCAAGGTTCAAGATCTCAAGAATCAAGATCAAGATTCAAGACTCAAGATTCAAGAATCAAGAGAAGACTCAATCAAGATAAGTATTAAAGAGTATTTCAAAACTTTGAATAGCACATGATTTTTTGACAAAACCTTTTACCAAAGAGTTTTTACTCTCTGGTAATCGATTACCAGATTGTTGTAATCGATTACCAATAGCAAAATTGTTTTGAAAAAGTTTTCAAATTGAATTTACAATGTTCCAATTAATTTCAAAAATCTGTAATCGATTACAATGATTTGGTAATCGATTACCGGTGCCTTTGAACATTGAAATTCAAATTCAAATGTGAAGAGTCACATCCTTTCACATAAAAGCTTTGTGTAATCGATTACACTGATTTGGTAATCGATTACCAGTGATTGTTTCTGAATAAATCAAAAGATGTAACTCTTCAAAAAGGTTTTGACTTTTTCAAATTGGTTTTAAGTTTTTCTAAAAGTTATAACTCTTCTAAATGGTCTTCTTGATCAGACTGTTGGATCGAGTGGCCTCAGAATAATTAAGAAGGGGGGGGTTGAATTAATTATTCCTAAACCTTTACTAATTAAAAATTACTCTTCTAAGGCTTTTACTAAATTGTTAAGAGAATAAGGAGTAGAAGAGAAACTTAACAGAAAGTAAAAGTGGAAATTAAATGCACAGCGGAAACTAAAAGAGTAGGGAAGAAGGAAACAAACACACAAGATTTTTTATACTGGTTCGGCAACAACCCATGCCTACATCCAGTCCCCAAGCGACCTGCGGTCCTTGAGATTTCTTTCAACCTTGTAAAAATCCTTTTACAAGCAAAGATCCACAAGGGATGTACCCTCCCTTGTTCTCTTTGAAACCCTAGTGGATGTACCCTCTACTAGAATTGATCCACAAGAGATGTACCCTCTCTTGTTCTCAGTCAAACCCAAGTGATGTACCCTCTACTTGTACCACAAAGGATGTACCCTCCAATGTGTTAAGACAAAGATCTCAGGCTGTTAAACCTTTGATACTTTGTGAATGGGGATACAAAAGAATTCTCAGGCGGTTAGTCCTTTGAACACTTTTGTATAAGGGAATGGGAAGAATCAAAAAAATTCTCAGACTGTGTTGTTTTGAATTCTTTGACAAGGGAGAAGGGAGACACAAAAGAATTCAGGCGGTTAGTCCTTCGTTCTTTTGGAAAAGGGAGAAGAGAGACACAAAAAGAATTCAGGTGGTTAGTCCTTGGCGAATTCTTTTTGGAAAAGGGAGAATGGAATGAAAAAGATGAATAGCACAAGTCTTCAAGGTTTAGAAAAACCAGAAAACTTTGGAAAGCTTTTGGCAAAAAGAAGAAGAAGAAGAAGAAGTTCAAAGAGACTCAGAAATCAATGTGGAAAACTTGCTTGTGTAAAGAATGAATTGGAAAAGATTGATTGATAGAATGGATGAATGAAAATGCAAAACAAAGCCTTGATTTTATAGACTCTTCATGTCTGGTCAAGAAGACCATTTAGAAGAGTTATAACTTTTAGAAAAACTTAAAACCAATTTGAAAAAGTCAAAAACCATTTGAAGAGTTACATCTTTTGATTTATTCAGAAACAGTCACTGGTAATCGATTACCAAATCAGTGTAATCGATTACACAAAGCTTTTATGTGAAAGGATGTGACTCTTCACATTTGAATTTGAATTTCAACGTTCAAAGGCACTGGTAATTGATTACCAAAACATTGTAATCGATTACAGCTTTTTGAAATTAATTGGAACGTTGTAAATTCAATTTGAAAAATTTTTCAAAACAATTTTGCTACTGGTAATCGATTACAACAATCTGGTAATCGATTACCAGAGAGTAAAAACTCATTGGTAAACATGTTTTGAGAAAAATCATGTGCTACTCAATTTTTGAGAAAAACTTTTTATACTTATCTCGATTAAGCCTTCTCTTGATTCTTGAATCTTGAGTCTTGAATCTTGATCTTGATTTTTGAGATCTTGAACCTTGAATCTTGATTCTTGACTCTTAACTTTCTTCTTGAGTCTTGAATTCTTCTTGATTCTTATCTTGAACTCTTGAATTGTTCTTGATTCACTTGAGTTGTTCTTTGATTGATTTTTGAGCTTTTTGTCATCACCTTTGTCATCATCTTTCGTTATCATCATTGTTATCATCAAAACACCTTTGAATCACCTTTGATTCACCATGAAGCTTTGCTTCTACATAGACATGAAGAGTCTATAAAAGCAAGGCTTTGTTTTGCATTTTGGATATTAATTCATTATTTCAATCTTGAACACTTTCTCAATCAATCTTTTACAAGCCCTAAATCTCTTTGAACTTCTTCTTCTTCTTTGTACCAAAAGCTTTCCAAAGTTTTCTGGTTTTCTAAACCTTGAAAACTTGTGCAATTCATCTTTTCATTATGTCGCAACGTGCCCTTTTGCGGGCGTGCGAGGCAAGGCTCACAGGTGCGCTTTCCCAAAGGAGGAAAGATGCGCGGAGTCTCCACCAACGTTTATTTGTGGAAAACATCGGAAAAACTGAAGGAAACCGGTCAAAATGAAAATTCTAAGTTCGGGAGTTGTATTTACGTTTGAGGAAGGTATTAGCACCTCTCACGTTTGTCTCAAAGGACAACAACCTATTTTTTAGAATTGTGGAATTTGTGTTACCTTAACTTTTATTTCTTTTTATTTTTTGAGGTCGACAAAAGCGGGGCTTTTGCTCCTACGTACCCTCCATCGAAGAGGAAATCAGACCTACGTAGTTCTTTCTTATGCGTGAATCAAGTGATTCTTTTTACTTAAAAGGTGATCATTTTAAGGCGTTGGACCTTAAAAATGATCCATTTTACTTGGTAAGAAACTGAAATGATAAACTTTCAAAACCCTATTTTTTGTGGACGAGCTTGACTAGGCGAGTTGATTTTAACCTTAGTTTCGCTTTAGTTATTAGTCAATTCAATTAAGAATGAGAAATCCCAAAGAGAAATCGTCCGATTGATTTTTTTTGCTTTATTTTACTAAAAGGTATTTTTTATTATTATATTATTATTTTACCTCTTTTTTTATTTCCAACGTGGTTACGGCACGACCGAACGGTCGGAATTCATTTTAACCGAAATTAACGGATGATACAATTCAAACGATTGGTGGAAATTTATTTTATTTTTAGATTAGGCGAGAAGTGACTTAAATAAATGGCTTAAGCACGTCAAAAGGGGGTATAAAAAGCGAATGAAAACGAGAATAAAAACACATGAAACAAAATGTGGACCACCACGGGTACATAGAATGAATTGAAAAGCTCGGTTTGAGGTACTTACCCGTTGAAGACTGAAGAAAACGAAGAACGAACGATAAATGTTGAAGAACGGTCGAGAATCTTCGCGTAATTACTCACGGAAACGTTATGGAAACGTTAGGGAAACGTTACGGAAGCGCCTCGGCTTGGATTTTCTTCATGGAAATAATTTTCCTCAGCAATTTCGAGAGAATAAGAAGTGCCAAGAAGGCTGAACCCTTTTCTTCTTCACTCCTCCCCCTACTTATAGCAAAATAGGGGAAGAGCTTGCCACCCAGCTCGCCCAGGCGAGCAAGGTTGCTTCCTCCAGAAGTAACAGCCTTCTGTAGGAAGGATCTGGAAGGCCCAAGTGGGCCTGATTGCTATTTGTACCCCCATTTTTACTAAATGCACCCCCCTTCTATTTTTTTTTGGTAATTCTTTTTCCGTAACGTTACGAAACTTTACGAATTTCGTAACGATACTTATTTTCCTTCCGCAAGGTTACGAATCCGTACGGATTATATATTTACTCTTTTTTAGCTTTCGAAGAAGTTACGGAAACTCACGGATTGCGCAAAAACACATCTTTTTGATTTCCGCCATATCACGGAATTTCACGGATTGCGCAGGCCTGCATTTATTGTGCAACAAAGGACGCCAAGTATCTCAAAGCGGCTAACCAAAGGTTGCATGTCAACAAGTAATAATCCCCGGACGAAATTAGGGTATGACAGTTGCCCCTCTTTACTTACCTTTTATCGGAGATAAGAGGAAAGCAAAGATAAGACACTGATTTCGTCCGTCTTGCCCTTTCTGTGATCAGTCCATGACAACTCTTGTTAGTGCTTAGCTTTACTGAGTTTTAAAAGATTGGCTAAAATTTTGTTAAAACATAAGCACTTAGACAATGAAGGAAAGCTGGAGTTGCTGCACATGATGTCCAACGTTATGTCAAGGAATCAGATTGGGCTGCACAATGCACAAGGCAAGATAACATGTCAAATGAAGAATTGAAGCTGCAGGATCCACGATGTCGGATACGATGTCCAGGACATCCGGCCCGAAAATACTGGACACATAAATCTGTTATATCTTTAACAGATTAATGTGCAGTTAGCAACAGATTTGGCGATCTATCTTTAGGAACGAATTAAAAGATAATTAAAGTTCGAATTACAAACTTGAATAGTTCGTTCAGGGATTAAAGATTAAAGATAAAAACTAAAAGATCAAACTTTACCTTTTAGATCTTTAAGTGCAGATTTTTCAGGAGAATGATAGATCTTATCCAGCGCAAGTTGTTGCAGCCCAGATACGCACACTGCTATATAAACATGAAGGCTGCACGAGTTTTCCACCAAGTCCGAGATTGAAGAGTTATTTTGTGAGTTTTGGGACTTGAGTGTTTTGTGAGCCACCTTGATGTCACCCTAACATCAAGTGTTGGACCTGAGTGTGTAGAGTTGATCTCTATTGTTCAGAGAGCAATCTCTGGTGTGTCTTTGATTTATTTGTAAACACGGGAGAGTGATTGAGAGGGAGTGAGAGGGGTTCTCATATCTAAGAGTGGCTCTTAGGTAGAGGTTGCACGGGTAGTGGTTAGGTGAGAAGGTTGTAAACAGTGGCTGTTAGATCTTCGAACTAACACTATTTTAGTGGATTTCCTCCCTGGCTTGGTAGCCCCCAGATGTAGGTGACGTTGCACCGAACTGGGTTAACAATTCTCTTGAGTTATTTACTTGTTTATTCTGTTCATACTGTCAAATATAATTTGCATGTTCTGAAGCGTGATGTCGTGACATCCGGTACGACATCTGTCATTGGTATCAGAATTTCAATTGGTATCAGAGCAGGCACTCTAAATCACTGAGTGAGATCTAGGGAGATAAATTCTGATGAACATGGAGAAAGAAGGAGGACCAGTGAACAGACCACCAATTCTGGATGGAACCAACTATGAATACTGGAAAGCAAGGATGGTGGCCTTCCTCAAATCACTGGATAGCAGAACCTGGAAAGCTGTCATCAAAGGCTGGGAACATCCCAAGATGCTGGACACAGAAGGAAAGCCCACAAATGAATTGAAGCCAGAAGAAGACTGGACAAAAGAAGAAGACGAATTGGCACTTGGAAACTCCAAAGCCTTGAATGCTCTATTCAATGGAGTTGACAAGAATATCTTCAGACTGATCAACACATGCACAGTGGCCAAGGATGCATGGGAGATCCTGAAAACCACTCATGAAGGAACCTCCAAAGTGAAGATGTCCAGATTGCAACTACTGGCTACAAAATTCGAAAATCTGAAGATGAAGGAGGAAGAGTGTATTCATGACTTCCACATGAACATTCTTGAAATTGCCAATGCTTGCACTGCCTTGGGAGAAAGGATGACAGATGAAAAGCTGGTGAGAAAGATCCTCAGATCTTTGCCTAAGAGATTTGACATGAAAGTCACTGCAATAGAGGAGGCCCAAGACATTTGCAACATGAGAGTAGATGAACTCATTGGTTCCCTTCAAACCTTTGAGCTAGGACTCTCGGATAGGACTGAAAAGAAGAGCAAGAATCTGGCGTTCGTGTCCAATGATGAAGGAGAAGAAGATGAGTATGACCTGGATACTGATGAAGGTCTGACTAACGCAGTTGTGCTCCTTGGAAAACAGTTCAACAAAGTGCTGAACAGAATGGACAGGAGGCAGAAACCACATGTCCGGAACATCCCTTTCGACATCAGGAAAGGTAGTGAATACCAGAAAAGGTCAGATGAAAAGCCCAGTCACAGCAAAGGAATTCAATGCCATGGGTGTGAAGGCTATGGACACATCAAAGCTGAATGTCCCACTCATCTCAAGAAGCAGAGGAAAGGACTTTCTGTATGTCGGTCTGATGATACAGAGAGTGAACAAGAAAGTGATTCTGACAGAGATGTGAATGCACTCACTGGGAGATTTGAATCTGCTGAAGATTCAAGTGATACAGATAGTGAAATCACTTTTGATGAGCTTGCTATATCCTATAGAGAACTATGCATCAAAAGTGAGAAGATTCTTCAGCAAGAAGCACAACTAAAGAAGGTCATTGCAAATCTGGAGGCTGAGAAGGAGGCACATGAAGAGGAAATCTCTGAACTTAAAGGAGAAATTGGTTTTCTGAACTCTAAACTGGAAAACATGACAAAATCAATAAAGATGCTGAATAAAGGCTCAGATTTGCTTGATGAGGTGCTACAGCTTGGGAAGAATGTTGGAAACCAGAGAGGACTTGGATTTAATCATAAATCTGCTGGCAGAACAACCATGACAGAATTTGTTTCTGCCAAAAACAGCACTGGAGCCACGATGTCACAACATCGGTCTCGACATCATGGAACGCAGCAGAAAAAGAGCAAAAGAAAGAAGTGGAGGTGTCACTACTGTGGCAAGTATGGTCACATAAAGCCCTTTTGCTATCATTTACATGGCCATCCACATCATGGAACTCAAAGTAGCAGCAGTGGAAGGAAGATGATGTGGGTTCCAAAACACAAGACTGTTAGTCTTGTTGTTCATACTTCACTTAGAGCATCAGCCAAGGAAGATTGGTACCTAGATAGCGGCTGTTCCAGACACATGACAGGAGTTAAAGAATTCCTGGTGAACATTGAACCTTGCTCCACTAGCTATGTGACATTTGGAGATGGCTCTAAAGGAAAGATCACTGGAATGGGAAAGCTAGTCCATGATGGACTTCCTAGTCTGAACAAAGTACTGCTGGTGAAGGGACTGACTGCGAACTTGATCAGCATCAGTCAGTTGTGTGATGAAGGATTCAATGTAAACTTCACAAAGTCAGAATGCTTGGTGACAAATGAGAAGAGTGAAGTTCTAATGAAGGGCAGCAGATCAAAGGACAACTGTTACCTATGGACACCTCAAGAAACCAGTTACTCCTCCACATGTCTATTCTCCAAAGAAGATGAAGTCAAAATATGGCATCAAAGATTTGGACATCTGCACTTAAGAGGCATGAAGAAAATCATTGACAAAGGTGCTGTTAGAGGCATTCCCAATCTGAAAATAGAAGAAGGCAGAATCTGTGGTGAATGTCAGATTGGAAAGCAAGTCAAGATGTCCCACCAGAAGCTTCAACATCAGACCACTTCCAGGGTGCTGGAACTACTTCACATGGACTTGATGGGGCCTATGCAAGTTGAAAGCCTTGGAGGAAAAAGGTATGCCTATGTTGTTGTGGATGATTTCTCCAGATTTACCTGGGTCAACTTTATCAGAGAGAAATCAGACACCTTTGAAGTATTCAAGGAGTTGAGTCTAAGACTTCAAAGAGAAAAAGACTGTGTCATCAAGAGAATCAGGAGTGACCATGGCAGAGAGTTTGAAAACAGCAAGTTTACTGAATTCTGCACATCTGAAGGCATCACTCATGAGTTCTCTGCAGCCATTACACCACAACAAAATGGCATAGTTGAAAGGAAAAACAAGACTTTGCAAGAAGCTGCTAGGGTCATGCTTCATGCCAAAGAACTTCCCTATAATCTCTGGGCTGAAGCCATGAACACAGCATGCTACATCCACAACAGAGTCACACTTAGAAGAGGGACTCCAACCACACTGTATGAAATCTGGAAAGGGAGGAAGCCAACTGTCAAGCACTTCCACATCTTTGGAAGTCCATGTTACATTTTGGCAGATAGAGAGCAAAGGAGAAAGATGGATCCCAAGAGTGATGCAGGGATATTCTTGGGATACTCTACAAACAGCAGAGCATATAGAGTATTCAATTCCAGAACCAGAACTGTGATGGAATCCATCAATGTGGTTGTTGATGATCTAACTCCAGCAAGAAAGAAGGATGTCGAAGACGATGTCAGAACATCGGGAGACAATGTAGCAGATACAGCTAAAAGTGCAGAAAATGCAGAAAATGCAGAAAACTCTGATTCTGCTACAGATGAACCAAACATCAATCAACCTGACAAGAGACCCTCCATTAGAATCCAGAAGATGCACCCCAAGGAGCTGATTATAGGAGATCCAAACAGAGGAGTCACTACAAGATCAAGGGAGATTGAGATTGTCTCCAATTCATGTTTTGTCTCCAAAATTGAGCCCAAGAATGTGAAAGAGGCACTGACTGATGAGTTCTGGATCAATGCTATGCAAGAAGAATTGGAGCAATTCAAAAGGAATGAAGTTTGGGAGCTAGTTCCTAGACCCGAGGGAACTAATGTGATTGGCACCAAGTGGATCTTCAAGAACAAAACCAATGAAGAAGGTGTCATAACCAGAAACAAGGCCAGACTTGTTGCTCAAGGCTACACTCAGATTGAAGGTGTAGACTTTGATGAAACTTTCGCCCCTGTTGCTAGACTTGAGTCCATCAGATTGTTACTTGGTGTAGCTTGCATCCTCAAATTCAAGCTGTACCAGATGGATGTGAAGAGCGCGTTTCTGAATGGATACCTGAATGAAGAAGCCTATGTGGAGCAGCCAAAGGGATTTGTAGATCCAACTCATCCAGATCATGTATACAGGCTCAAGAAGGCTCTCTATGGATTGAAGCAAGCTCCAAGAGCTTGGTATGAAAGGCTAACAGAGTTCCTTACTCAGCAAGGGTATAGGAAGGGAGGAATTGACAAGACCCTCTTTGTCAAACAAGATGCTGAAAACTTGATGATAGCACAGATATATGTTGATGACATTGTGTTTGGAGGGATGTCGAATGAGATGCTTCGACATTTTGTCCAACAGATGCAATCTGAATTTGAGATGAGTCTTGTTGGAGAGCTGACTTATTTTCTGGGACTCCAAGTGAAGCAGATGGAAGACTCCATATTCCTCTCACAAAGCAAGTATGCAAAGAACATTGTCAAGAAGTTTGGGATGGAAAATGCCAGCCATAAAAGAACACCTGCACCTACTCACTTGAAGCTGTCAAAAGATGAAGCTGGCACCAGTGTTGATCAAAGTCTGTACAGAAGCATGATTGGGAGCTTACTATATTTAACAGCAAGCAGACCTGACATCACCTTTGCAGTAGGTGTTTGTGCAAGATATCAAGCCAACCCTAAGATAAGTCACTTGAATCAAGTAAAGAGAATTCTGAAATATGTAAATGGCACCAGTGACTATGGGATTATGTACTGTCATTGTTCAGATTCAATGCTGGTTGGGTATTGTGATGCTGATTGGGCTGGAAGTGCAGATGACAGAAAAAGCACTTCTGGTGGATGCTTCTATTTGGGCAACAATCTTATTTCATGGTTCAGCAAGAAGCAGAACTGTGTGTCCCTATCTACTGCAGAAGCTGAGTATATTGCAGCAGGAAGCAGCTGTTCACAACTAGTTTGGATGAAGCAGATGCTTAAGGAGTACAATGTCGAACAAGATGTCATGACATTGTACTGTGACAACTTGAGTGCTATTAATATTTCTAAAAATCCTGTTCAACACAGCAGAACCAAGCACATTGACATTAGACATCACTATATTAGAGATCTTGTTGATGATAAAATTATCACACTGAAGCATGTTGACACTGAGGAACAAATAGCAGATATTTTCACAAAGGCATTGGATGCAAATCAGTTTGAAAAACTGAGGGGCAAGCTGGGCATTTGTCTGCTAGAGGATTTATAGCAATTACTTTTATCTGAACGTGCTCAAACGTTAATAGCGCGTTCACTACTGGGCCAAAACAAATTCGACCGTTGCTTCACACATCCCTCTACATTCCTCATTCAAACTCATATTTTCGTGGTAATCTCGTTTTCATCAGCATTCCCCAACACCTCTCAGAGATTCACGAAACCATTCCAAAGGCTCTGCTTCTCCATGGCTACCTCACCAAAAGAAACTTCATCTCCTGGTTCACCCTCTGTACCATCATCTCCATCATCCACCAAAGCACCATCAAACCAGGAACAACCTGAATTCAATATCCAACCCATACAAATGATTCCTGGTCAAGCCCCTGTTCCTGAGAAACTGGTCCCCAAAAGACAACAGGGAGTGAAGATTTCTGAAAACCCTAGCCTTGCAACAAGTCCTAGGGAAGTAGACACGGAGATGGATAAGAAGATCCGCAGTATTGTGAGTAGCATTCTGAAAAATGCTTCTGTCCCTGATGCTGATAAAGATGTTCCAACATCTTCCACCCCAAATGCTGAAGTCCTCTCTTCATCCAGCAAAGAGGAATCAACAGAGGAAGAGGATCAAGCCACAGAGGAGACCCCTGCACCAAGGGCACCAGAACCTGCTCCAGGTGACCTCATTGACCTAGAAGAAGTAGAATCTGATGAGGAACCCATTGCCAACAAGTTGGCACCTGGCATTGCAGAAAGACTACAAAGCAGAAAGGGAAAAACCCCCATTACTAGGTCTGGACGAATCAAAACTATGGCACAGAAGAAGAGCACTCCAATCACTCCTACCACATCCAGATGGAGCAAAGTTGCAATCCCTTCCAAGAAGAGGAAAGAAATTTCCTCATCTGATTCTGATGATGATGTCGAACTAGATGTTCCCGACATCAAGAGGGCCAAGAAATCAGGGAAAAAGGTGCCTGGAAATGTCCCTGATGCACCATTGGACAACATTTCATTCCACTCCATTGGCAATGTTGAAAGGTGGAAATTTGTATATCAACGCAGACTTGCCTTAGAAAGAGAACTGGGAAGAGATGCCTTGGATTGCAAGGAGATCATGGACCTCATCAAGGCTGCTGGACTGCTGAAAACTGTCACCAAGTTGGGAGATTGCTATGAAAGTCTAGTCAGGGAATTCATTGTCAACATTCCCTCTGACATAACAAACAGAAAGAGTGATGAGTATCAGAAAGTGTTTGTCAGAGGAAAATGTGTTAGATTCTCCCCTGCTGTAATCAACAAATACCTGGGCAGACCAACTGAAGGAGTGGTGGATATTGGTGTTTCTGAGCATCAAATTGCCAAGGAAATCACTGCCAAACAAGTCCAGCATTGGCCAAAGAAAGGGAAGCTTTCTGCAGGGAAGCTAAGTGTGAAGTATGCAATCCTGCATAGGATTGGCGCTGCAAACTGGGTACCCACCAATCATACTTCCACTGTTGCCACAGGTTTGGGTAAATTTCTGTATGCTGTTGGAACCAAGTCCAAATTTAATTTTGGAAACTATATTTTTGATCAAACTGTTAAGCATTCAGAATCCTTTGCTGTCAAATTACCCATTGCCTTCCCAACTGTATTGTGTGGCATTATGTTGAGTCAACATCCCAATATTTTGAACAACATTGACTCTGTGATGAAGAGAGAATCTGCTCTGTCCCTGCATTACAAACTGTTTGAGGGGACACATGTCCCAGACATTGTCTCGACATCAGGGAAAGCTGCTGCTTCAGGTGCTGTGTCCAAGGATGCTTTGATTGCTGAACTCAAGGACACATGCAAGGTGCTGGAAGCAACCATCAAAGCCACCACAGAGAAGAAAATGGAGCTGGAACGCCTGATCAAAAGACTCTCAGACAGTGGCATTGATGATGGAGAAGCAGCTGAGGAAGAAGAAGAAGCAGCTGAGGAAGAAGAAGAAGCAGCTGAGGAAGAAGAAGATGCAGCAGAGGATACAGAATCAGATGATGATGATTCTGATGCCACCCCATGACCATCAGACCTTTATTTTTGCTTTTACTAGTTATTGGTCTGTAATATTTGCACATTAATTTCATGCATTCTACTTTTGCCAAATTCTGTCTAAAAAGGGGGAGTAGTAGGATAATTATGCATGATTTATGATTTTGAGGGGGAGTAGTAGTTATATGATTTATGAGTTTGAGGGGGAGTAGTATCTGCTGATGATGATTGATGTAAGCTACTAAAACTAGTAGCTGATAGAAGATGCTGCAGTGAACTGCTTCACAGCAGTAAGAGCATGGAGACAGGGGGAGCAGAAAGCTGATGTCACGTGAGATGTCTTGACATCCTGGAAAAGACTAGTAGCTGATAGAAGATGCTGCAGTGAACTGCTTCACAGCAGTAAGAGCATGGAGACAGGGGGAGCAGAAAGCTGATGTCACGTGAGATGTCTTGACATCCTGGAAACGACTTGCAACTTGCAGAATTTTGCTGTCGCCACTACAAATACCGCTGTGCTTGATTACTCTGATAATGAAAGTTGCTGATCCCACTTGCATAACTGCTCGTACCTGCTCAGGAAGTGTCTAAGTATGTTTTTAGACAAAATTTGCCAAAGGGGGAGATTGTTAGTGCTTAGCTTTACTGAGTTTTAAAAGATTGGCTAAAATTTTGTTAAAACATAAGCACTTAGACACTCAACGAAGCTGGACTTGCTGCACATATGTCCAACGTTAGTCAAGGATCAGATTGGCTGCA